>NC_048314.1:8539211-8621234 GCF_013100865.1 Trachemys scripta elegans
CCCTGCACCGCCGGAGCCCGGGAGGGGAAGTGCCCGGCCGGGGGCGCAGGGTCCGGAGGCAAGGGGGGCTGCCCGAAGCCCAAGCGCTACCGGCTTCATGGTTTGCTGGGCAGCCTCCAGACCCTGCGCCCCCGGCTGGGCGCTTCCCCTCCCGGGCTCCAGCTGCGCTGGGGAAGCGCCGGCCGGGGGCGCAGGGTCTGGGGGCTGCCCGGCAAACCGTGAAGCCGGTAGCACTCGGGCAGCCCTTTCCCCCTGGCTGGGAGTGGGAGTGAGGAGGGGGCGGAGTTAGGGGGAAGGGGCAGAGTTGGGGCGGGGCTGGGGTGGGGAAATGGGCGGGACCAGGGCCCGTGGAGGGTCCTCTTTTTTTATTTAATAGATATGGTAACCCTAGTGGAAACTCTGATCTGGCCACCTGCCCTCGAGGCCTGTGAAATCTCAGTCCCTGGAAGAGCCCCTCTTTGCCAAGCAACCACTTCCCACAATGGCAGAATTTTAGCAGCTCTTTTGGCTACTGCCGGTACCAGATTTTACTGTGTTTCGGTGAGTTCTTTCGCGTGGTCAGGGCAGTCCCCTCAGGACTGACACCAGGATAACTTTGGTTGCCCTCCTGATGTCACTATGAACTGGGCTATGAGCTTGCTGAGGGCTCTGGACTACCCAGCCTCACTTGGGACCTGCTCCAAAGCCCACCAAAGTCAATGGGCATCTTTCCATTGGTTGGCAGCGACCGCCAGGGGCATGTTGTCTAACCCCCTGCCAAGACGCAGGATTTGTTGTGACTAAACCATCCAAGACAGGTGGCTCCAGCCTCCTTTTGGAAGCCTCCAGTGAAGGAGTTTCCACAACCTCCCTAGGCAGTCTGCGCCATTCTCCTACCGTCCTTATAGTTGGGACGTTTTTCCTGAGATGTAATCTAGATCTGCTCTAGTTTGAACCTACTGCCTCTTCTCCTGCCCTCTGTGGCAAGAGAGAACAACTTTCCCCCATTGTTTTTATGGCAGCCTTTCAAGTGTTTGAAGAAGGACTCACAGTGAACTTCTGGGCATGACGCACAACCCCTCCATTCTCACAGACCAAATCCCCCCAGCTACCCCGCTCAGCCTTTCCCCATACAACCCCCACGCTAATGGAACGGACGCTCCCCTCTTGCTGCCTCAGACTACCCCTGGTCAGAAAAACTCAGACAAAACACTCCTTTTGGAAGGGGGGATGAATTTGCTGATTTGTCAGAATCGAAATGTGACCTGGAGATGGTTTGATTTCGATGAAGTTCTGATGGGGCCTAGCCTGCCAGGGAGGTTGCCATCGGACACTGCCTGGTTTCCTGCCAGATTGCCTGCCTGGCTCCTCAGCAGCCCATCTGGCAGGTTGCTAGCGAGCTGGCAGCTCTGCAAATCCCGATTCCCGAGCTCCAATGCTCACAGCTCCATGGCAGTCGGGGCTTCCATGTCCCCTGGCTCTGGGTGCGGCCCATCAGGTGGATGACCTCAAAGTCAGGGAGAACAGGGCTCTGCCGCTTAGTGGACTACCTTGGAGCTGGGTTCCTCCAGCGTCCACAGCTCTGGGGCTCCATTTCCTTTATGGGAGAATTTCAGACTTTTTTGTTTCGGTCCAAATCAGAACAAAACCCGATTTCGCAATATCAAAATCCTCCATGAAATGGGATGATCTTTCTCTGCCCAGCTCTACCTGAGACCGAAAAGCTGCTCTTTGAATGGGGTGTGTGTGTGGTGGTGGGGGCGGGGAGGTGAGGAGTGGTGTCTCTCTATTACAATAATCCCCTATCCCTTTCCTCTCTCTCCTGCTGTCTCGGTCAGGCTGCTTGTCCTGCTGACTTGGCATGTCCCACAGCAGCGTCTTTATGTTCCCACAATTTCAAAATAAATGACACTAGTGCTGTCCCCAGGAAAGGAGCACAAATCAAGTGCTGCTCATCGGCCCCTTGGACAGGATGGATGCAGATGCCCAGAGCGCTCAAATGGCCCTGCCCCAGGCTGCCTCTGGAATTGCTGTATCTACAAAAACAACAAAGAGTCTGGAATTGCTGTCAGCCAGCTCTTACCATGTGACTGATCCCAGGCACAGCAGTTAGAGGTCACAGCCTGGTTCAGAAGTGGTAGTAGGTCAGCTGGTGTAAGAAAGTCTCCAGTAGGCAATTCACTCCTTCTTCCATCCCTTCTGCTTGTCATTCACATGGACCCACTCACTGACAAGCAAATGCCATCCCCTTAGACACCACCTCTGGGTGGGGAGCACTTTAGAGGCAGTATCCTCCACTGAATAGAGCACTGGAGTGGGACTGAGGAGACCTGGGTTCTATTCCCAACTCTGATACTAGCCTGCTGGATGACCTTGGACAAGTCCACTTCCGTGCCTCTGTTTCCCCACCTGTAAAATGGGGATAATGGTACTGACCTCTTCTGTGAAGTGCTTTGAGCTCTGTAGATGAAGAAGCTGGGTATTATTATTATTATTCCCTGCATGCAAGCAGAGTATTGATCAGGAGTTGCAGTGCAGACCAACCTGGCACTGTTGCGGCCAAGGAGGATGAATCTAGGAGAGTAACGGGCTTAGCGCCCAGGACCCTCGGAAAGCTGGTGTGAACTAACATCCACCTTTTCTGTTCCTTTTGCAGAGATCATGCATGATGTCATCAGGAAGGTGAAGAAGAAGGGCGAGTGGAAGGTGAGTGGGGGACTACAGAGAGAGTTGGAAGGGGGCAGGCAGGACTATGGAGGAAGGGGTGGGGTTGGAAGTAGCCTGGGAGTTGCTGGCCTAGTGGAGGGCAATGAGGCAAGCTGGAGGAATGCTAAAATTGCCAAACACGATGAGTAACGTGTAGCACCAGCCCTCCTGGGGATTCTGCTCTGGCTCCGTGCATCCCTCCTTCCAGCGCTGCAGGCAGTTTGCCATACGAGGATGGGGAGTCCAAAAGAAAATGGCTGAGGAAAAGAATGACACCTCTCCTGGCCCGTTTGCCAAACGAAGGACAGGACTAGCAGAAGGTGCTGCAGGGCATTGCGGTGGGCCATTGGCAGAGTTCTGTGGCAACCCAGAACCCAGCGTGAGTTTAACTCTAGGGAAAGCTGGGCGTGCTGCGTGGCGGCACTGAGATGCACTGGCAGAGCGGCGTGGCAGAGGCCTGCGTGTGGGCCCCTTCGCTATGCTGGGCCCAGTCAGGGTCACTTGACTGTCGGAAGCGCCGAATTACAGCAGGTGCATCCTAATGCCTGATCCCCCTTGGACTCAGTCGCTGTGCTTCCTGCTCACTCGGTGTCTCTTCCGCTCCAGGTGCTGGTGGTGGATCAGCTCAGCATGCGCATGCTCTCTTCCTGCTGTAAAATGACCGACATCATGACGGAGGGGATAACAAGTGAGTTCCATGCCCCCTGACATTCCCATTCTGCTCCGGCTGCCATTGGGAGACAGGTGATCAGGAGGAGCTGGGAGACCAGCATCTTCCCATGGCAGCTTGTCTCACTCCATCCATTGCCCTCATTTTATTCTGAATCAGTTGCAGTACTTCCATCTGCCCGTCTGTCCCGGACAGGGCTCTGCCACTGGGCCTCACCAGGATCTAACATATCTCTCTTAGCCCCAGGCACACTGAAAATGTTCTTATACAGCTAGTGAGCTTCGAGCTTCATTTCTTCCCCAGATGGCCACTGTGCCCCTGAATAGATACACTAGGCTGACTAGGCCATTGTGACCCCTTAAACCCAGGAGGCAAATGGATGGTGAGTCTCTCTTCCACTGAGCTATTGTTACCAAGGATATTTGCATGGCAATATTGCCCTCATTCCCACCGGGGCGGGGGCGGGGGGGGGCCAGTATCCCTCAGTTGTATGTCCACGTCTCAGTGTTTGTGGTGAGATTTTTCACACACTTCCCTGAATGACTCGCCTGGCTGGGATAGCATGAGGAGCTCGTCTCTTGGTGGTATTTCAGTCCCTGGTTGCTGGAAATGCCACACTGAGCCCTGACATCATTGTATTTCAGCCCCATAAATAGCTCTTGGCGCAATTAAAAAAGCCAGCAGAAGAAAAATGTAACACACAGATATGGAGCCATTCAAGTGACTGGCGTTTGACCAAAGGATGCTGGGATTTATGGCATTTGTAATGCTACAAACATTGGATCTGGGGCCTGATTTTCCTCTCCCAGCAAGTTTACACCAGGGGTAACTCCACTGACTTCAGTCTGGGTTTACACCAGGGCAAGTGAAAGCAGAACTGGAACTTCAGAGTGCAGGTGATGGCAAGAAGCTGTAGGAGCAAGTGGGACTCCCAGACAAACAAAGATCCTGTTATGGGAATGCCCCCAGAACAGCGACCAGAGAAGGGTCAGTACGTTCTGAACAGCACAGATTGGAAGCTAGTGGGTGCAGAGACTGCCCCTTCATCTTGTGCATGTACAGCGCCTAGCACAAAGAGGCTCTGACCTCCAGCAGAGGCTTCTAGGCAGGAGGGCAATGGAAATAATTGATAATAATGAAAGGCCAAATCCAATAGTCCTTACTGGGCCCATTGAGGTGAATGGAAATTTTTCCCAAGAAAGGACCAAGGACGTTATGACATTCAAGATATACTGATCGATCCACCAGACTTCTTGGGGGATGTGGGGGGGAAGCTCCAGATTGGGGGGTTAGTTTGTTTTGTGGGCTGCCAAAGTCTTTTCAAGGAGATTCTTTCTGCTGTGTTGTAACGTCTGACCATGGCTTGTTTTGATCTTGACAGAGTCATAGAAATGTAGGGCTGGAAGGGACCTTGAGAAGTCATCTAGTCCGGCCTCCTGTGCTGAGGCAGGATCTAGTAAATCTAGACCATCCCTGCCAGGTGTTTGTCCAGCCTGTTCTTAAAAACCTCCAATAATGGGGATTCTACAACCTCCCTTGGAAGCCTGTTCCTGAGCATAACTACCATGATCGTTCGAAAGGTTTTCCTAATATCGAACCTCAATCTCTCTTGCTGCAGATTAAGCCCATTGCTACTTGTCCTACCTTTACTTACAGGGCCTGATTCTCCTTTTGTACCACAGTGGCTCCATCAGCTTGCAACTCCAGACGTACACCAGCATGAGGGGGAGGAGAATCGGAACCAGAGAGCAGTTGCCAGCTGCAATATATATTGGTCCTTATAAATCCTCAGCTGTAAATTGCCCCACCGTTCTATTGAGGTCAATGGAGCTATGACTACCTAGAACAGCCGAGGATCTGCCCCCAAGAACAGCAGGTTGTGGTCCAACCTTTGTTCAAATGGCACCAGGCCCTGAAGCTTGAGTGGTTCTTCAGAGGTTTGGGCTAGTACTACTTCCTGCCTCGTGATTTTATTTTTAATACAAAAAAATTGGATTTCATCGCTAAAGAGTCCTTCGTTCCAGATCCTGATTTCCCCTGGGCTTCTGCCAGTGCTGAGGGTCATTTAATCGCAGAGGGTTGGAAGAATTGGGGTAGCTCATGTGGGAAAAGGAACTTCTACAGCTCAGCAATGCAGGAGGGTCTATGGAAGAGGTTGTTTTGCAGGGGACCATGTGGCTCGGGGGACTGGTAGCCAGATATAGAACTTTACCGTGCCACCGGAAATGGTCTTGCTGATTGAGAGCTTGTGTGAATTGATATGCACAACTGCTCGTCCACTTTAAACATATTCTCGTGTGAAACACGGACCTGTTATCTACAGCACATTAAATAGCTTGACAGTTTCCATTTGTGACACCTATGGCAATTGCTGGACATCAAGAGGCAGGGCCGGGTGTCCAGCATGTAAGTCTGGTTTGGGCAGTATCAAGGCTCATCTGATTTGCACCTTACTGAGATGGACTGGTCATGTAACCTGTATGTCTGGGACCCATCTCTCAAAACAAATTCTATATTCTGAATTAAGTTCTGGCTACAGTCTGTGTTGCGTGGCGGGCAGATGGAACACTTCAAAGATACTCTGAACAAAATGTGCACAAGAGGAACATTTCTTACTCGAGCTGCAAGTAACTCGACTTGCATGGTGCCACACCGTAAGAGTGGTTGGCCACAACTTCGAGAAGAACCATCTGGAACAGCTCAAGCCCAGCACCACATACACAAACAACATGCAGGCCAATCAACACAACCAGTTGACCTTCCCTGGATAAGGATGAGGTTCTTTGGGGGAAGCTGGTACATCTGCCTCTGGTACAGTCTTGTGCATGAACGGAGGACTCCACTCTCCAGAGCATCTTTCACAAGTGTTATGATTCAAGGGGAATAGTAATAAATACATATTAAAGGATGGAAAGAGCTATCACTAAAAAATCAACCCTTGGGGGAAAAAGGGGTTCTCCAGGACAGGTCCCAAAGCCTACAGTATACCAGCTGTGATGCTCTGAGCAGTTCCGGTACAATAGAGTTGTGCTTTAAGGGGAGTGGCTGTCTTGCAGAATGGAGCAATAAGTACCATGGCCGCTGGAGGATACTGTCCCTTTGATCCTCTCCTTGGAGGCACTGTAGGAGCAAGCTAATGGCTGGGAACCTTTTTATTTGGGTGTTGGGAGGTTGGTGGAATCACAGCTCTTCTGTCATTGGGACTTGCCGTGTTGGTTAGGCGTGACCAAAAAGCAATGATTAGATAAGAGAATCCAGGTCACAGCAGTACAGATCTATACACAATATATAGCTATATACAATGAAAATAGGGAGCCTATCTCCTGTCACCTGCTGGACCAATCCCCTGTGTCTTGGTTGTGTTTCTTGTGCAGTTGTGGAAGACATCAACAAGCGCCGAGAGCCGCTCCCCACCTTGGAGGCCGTGTACCTCATCACCCCATCTGATAAGGTGAATCTCCAGCATGGGAGTGTCTTGTACCAGGGTCTGGTGAAAGCTAATCATGTTTGGTTGTAGCATCTGTGCCTAATGGGGTAATTGTCAGTGCCAGGATAAGAATGGATGGCAGTGCCCTGTAAGGCACTTACAGGCATCAGCAATGATCATTAGAGCTGTGCAGAGGAAGGAAATTCAGTTTCACAAAAGATTTCAGGATTTTATTGGTTTTTTTCCATTCCAATTTGGAACAAAGCCCCAAAATATCACAATGCTCCGCGAAAGAAAATTCTGAGAAAAAAGTAGTTTTGGATAGATTTGAAACATTTCATTTCAACAAAAACACGTAGTACAATACAAAAAAAAAAAAAACCCTCAAAACAAAAAGTTGTTACATAATGAAAAAACAAAATGTTTCATTCTGAAAATGTCAAAATGGGACATTTCAACATTTTTGGAATTCCCCTCCACCCCCGACCCCCAGTTTTTCCCCCAAATTGAAAATATGAAAATGTGCAGCCCAGGCCCGTTAAATTTCTAGCAGTGCTCAGCTGGAAACCTTGCACCGTACGTTTTCTAACAGCAGTGCTGCGGGACTTCAGCGGTGGGAAATTTATCACAGCAGTTCCCAGCCAGGGTGTGAAGCAGCGTGAGCTTCTCTCAGATGCCTACTAGTGAGAACCTGTCCTCCCCTCCCTTTGTGTCTGTAAAGTAGCGAGGTCTGGGTGGAGATTTTCAAAGCCAGCCAGGGGATTTAGCCATACAACTGCCGTCAGAATGAATTAATCTCAACCTAGATCCTTGATCTTAACGCTACCCCAAAGTTTCTTGGCACTTCAGCTCCTGACCGCATTGGACTGAAATTTACAATTGAGACCGTGTAAATATCTGTCTCCTAAGCTAATGGGTCAGAGCCAGTGGATGATTCCCTAGCATGGCACACATTGTGATTATTGAGACCAGCCAATGCACCAGCTGGGTTAAGTGTCTAATGATGCTAATCCTGATTTGTGGTGTCCAGCCTCACGTTGGCTTTTTTTTTTTCTTTTTCTCCTGTAGTCTGTCCATTCACTCATCAATGACTTCAAGGATCCCCCTACTGCCAAGTACAGGGCTGCCCATGTCTTCTTCACTGACTGTAAGTACGCTGCCTCCATCCCTCTCCCTGCGTCTCTGATGGCTTCTAGTCTGGGCTCCTGACACACTGTGACTTCCATAATGCAAAGCAGCTGCAAGACCATGGCAGGAAACAAGCCACACTTGCATGGAGATTTGCAGCAACCTTTGCCTGAGATCTGTAAAATGCCTTGATGAAATCCTAGAAATCAAAGCTGGGGAAAGCCCTGTACATGAGTCCAATTCATCCCCCATCCTGTGCAAGGTTTTTCTCTCTCATATATGTGCAAAGGCTGTGTCTAGTCTGAGCTAAATGACTCATGCAATGGAGCTGTCACCAGTTCCTGCGGGAAACTATTGCACACTCTAAATAGGCCTTATTGTTAGGAAATCTTTCCTATGTTCAGCCTTCGCCCGCATTCATCCCCTTGCTCCGGATCATCCCCTCTCAGGGCAGGGGTTTCTGGAAGGGGATATTTCTTCCAAGAGCCCTCTTCTAGCTGTTCAGGGCTAAATGCACTCCAGATATGTAACTCTACTGAAGTCAGTGGAGTTACACCAGTGATTAATTTAAGTCCCACGATCCTGATTCTCTGTCTGTTACCCCACAGTTACATTGGTGGGACTCCCTTGACTTCACTGGAGTCTCATTTGTGTAAAACTGGTGTACCAGAATGGTGCCTCATGGCCCACATGCTTAAGGGCACTCAGGGTTGGAAGGGACCTCAGGAGGTATCTAGTCCAACCCCCTGCTCAAGGCAGGACCAATCCCCAACTAAATCATCCCAGCCAGGGCTTTGACAAGCCGGGCCTTAAAAACCTCTAAGGAAGGAGATTCCACCACCTCCTTAGGTAACGCATTCCAATGCTTCACCACCCTCCTAGTGAAATAGTGTTTCCTAATATCCAACCTAGACCTCCCCCACTGCAACTTGAGACCATTGCTCCTTGTTCTGTCATCTGCCACCACTGAGAACAGCCGAGCTCCATCCTCTTTGGAACCCCCCTTCAGGTAGTTGAAAGTAGCTATCAAATCCCACCTCATTCTTCTCTTCTGCAGACTAAATAATCCCAGTTCCCTCAACCTCTCCTCATAAGTCATGTGCTCCAGACCCCAAATCATTTTTGTTGCCCTCCGCTGGACTCTCCAATTTTTCCACATCCTTCTTGTAGTGTGGGGCCCAAAACTGGACACAGTACCCCAGATGAGGCCTCACCAATGCCAAATAGAGGGGAATGATCACGACCCTTGATCTGCTGGCAATGCCCCTACTTATACAGCCCAAACTGCCGTTAGCCTTCTTGGAAACAAGGGCACACTGTTGACTCATATCCAGCTTCTCGTCCACTGTAACCCCTAGGTCCTTTTCTGCAGAACTGCTGCCTAGCCACTCGGTCCCTAGTCTGTAGCAGTGCATGGGATTCTTCCGTCCTAAGTGCAGGACTCTGCACTTGTCCTTGTTGAACCTCATCAGATTTCTTTTTGCCCAATCCTCTACTTTGTCTAGGTCCCTCTGTATCCTATCCCTACCTTCCAGCGTATCTACCTCTCCTCCCAGTTCAGTGTCATCTGCAAACTTGCTGAGTCCACGCCATCCTCCAGATCATTAATGAAGCTATTGAACAAAACCGGCCCCAGGACTGACCCCTGGGGCACTCCGCTTGATACTAGCTGCCAGCTAGACATGGAGCCCTCCCCAGCTCTTCCTGTGCAATGATGGGCAAATCACGACACCTCTCAGATTACTACACCTTATCTGCAATACAGGGCTAATGCGATTGATCTGGCGTGCACGCCCTTCTCTTTGCCATGGTCTCTTTGCACTTCGCAGGGAGGTCAAATTCACAAACAACGTGCATGAAGCGTTTTGCGATCCTGGGGTGGAAAATGCTAGAGAAGTCCTTATTAACGCTACAGCGCCCACTGAGTGTGTGAGCGTGGTTCCTCACTGGTCTAGGGGTCCCCAAGGAGACAGTTGTATTGCTGGTCCTCGGGACAATAAGCACCAGCCTTAAGAGTGTTTAATGGGCACTGGAATGAGGCCATCCACCCCTCTCTGGATTTATCGGGGCCTGTCTCAGGATGGGTTGGATACCTGTGTGCTTGGTTTTGACCTTGATTTTGGCCTTTGGGATTTAAAACTGCTGCTGAATGTTCTGGTTCTCCTTCTCTTCCCAGCCTGCCCCGATGCCCTGTTTAACGAACTGGTGAAATCTCGTGCGGCCAAAGTCATCAAGACCCTGACGGAAATCAACATAGCCTTCCTTCCCTACGAGTCCCAGGTGAGTCCAGGACAGGGCAAAAGAGCAGCGATCAGCCTAGGAGACCCCGACTGGCACGGGGGGGTTGGAAAGGAAAATGTTCTAGGTTCGCTAGCTGGGGGCTGTGGCTCCATGGGGTTTGCTCTGTAGCTCAGCCTCGGGTTCCCTGGAGGAGGAGAGTTTTTGGAACAGCCTGAAATGAGACATTAAATTACTAACCCCCTTTTCCCAGGGCTGGTTCTTTACCTCCTGCCCTGTTCTCTCAGCCCCGTCTCCTTCAATTATTTCTCAGGTCTGATCCTCGGTTGTGTCTTAACCCTGTGCTCCACCCCCACCCCAGGCTATCGCCTGTCATTGGCTGTCTCCTTGGGTACCACCAGGGATGGGCCAATGAGTCCAGGGCACAGGAGGGGTGAAACTTTGTGCCATCTGTTGGGGAGCAGGCCCCTGCGCTGTTGGGGGTGGCCCACGTGACTAGGAACAGATGGCAGTCAACCTTCAGAGCCATTAACTCGTTAAATCCCAAGGGTTGCAGAGATTTGCCTAGCTGGCCAAACCAAATGTGCCCCCAGAGAATAAACCTGTGCCAGCAGCTGCCACTAGGATTGGCATCTGCTTATCGTGGGGTTGTTGGCAGGGACAGCCTTAGTGGTATTGGCCCCCTGGGTGCAGAAATCATTTGGTTTCCCCTCCCCTCTAAGCCAGCTTCTCCTGCTGCAGGGAAAGGATGGACTTGTGCTTTGCATCTCCTGCTCTGCCTGCTCCCGCTGCCAGCTTGGCGGTGGGTGTTTACACGGAGAGGTTGATGCTAAGGAGAGAGGCAGCACGGTCTTGGGGCCGGGGCGCTGGGTTGGGAATCAGGAGACTAGAGACTGGATTCCGTCCGCCCAGTGACCTGCTGCGTGACCTTGGGCGAGTCTCTGCACCTGCTCCCTCTGCCTTGGGAGGCCGGGATGTGTCTCTTCCTGGGTATGATTGCGTGTGATGCCTCTGGGAGGCCCAGCGGGTAACAGGCAGTCTGGGGAAATGAGCTGATGTGGCATTAAGCCACCTCTGTGTTCTCTTGCTTCTGAGCTGAAATGTAGCTAAGCTCAGAATCACGGCATCCACCACAGACCCATCCCCTCTAGCATCCCACCCTGCCCCCCTCGGCCAGAGCTTTTGGAGGGGGGCTTGTGGCTGTCTGACTCAATTTCTGCAGTAGGGGGATTCTCCCGCAGCTCGAACCAGGGCTTTTATGGTCCCGTTACCCTTGCAGCAGCATAAAAGGGGCATACGCAGGAGGGAAAATTCCTCATTCTGAGTCTGTACAGCGCCTAGCACACTGGGGCCCTGATCTCAGTGAGGGTCTCTGGGCAGCGCTGTACTATAGCTAATAATACTGGTTGTAGGTGAGCTGCTGCAGTGAGATTTGCTGAGGTTCTGTCATTAGGATTTCAAATGTCTTTAGAGAGGGGCCTGAGCCATAACTCCAGGGCCAAACATCCCTGAGCTCTGGGGGTGTGTGAAAACCACATGCAAACCCAGATCCACCTTTTGCAAACAGCCCCTCTCTTTATAACAGGCTCAGGCCAAGCCCTGGATCCAAACACCCTTTGGGAGGTTTGAAACCTGGACCCAGACCTGAACATTCTCTCTCGGCTTTGGCTGTCCGAGCCCTGTGTGCCTGGGCCCCCATGCTGTGGTGCTTTATTGTTGCCGTGGGTAGGCCCTTCTCTGGCATGGGCAACATATTGCAGGGGACCCAGGCAGCCGCCTTGCTATGGCTCTGAGCTGGCACAGGGATAGTGTGACCGCTGTCAGGGAATTCACGGGAATTTCCAGCCAGCTGCGGCTAGTTAAACAGGAGGCTCGGCTGAGAGTGGCAATGATCTATGATCCCTTCCTCTGGGGCTGTCCTCACCCCCTGCTCCATCCCTCTTTGCCGGCTGGACCCCGCAGTGGGTATTTTGATTGCCCATCAGCCCACTGCTGGCTGTTGGTATCCAGCACCATCGTCGGGTACGTTGGCATTAGACGACGACTTTGCTTTTGATGCAGCCCTGGAGATGCTTCTGTGATGGCCACTAGCTTGGCTGATACACCGGGGCCTGAACTGGAGCCCTCGAGAACCAAAAGCATGAGCTGCTAAATCTCCTGGGGTGGCACGGTAACCTACCCTCAGTGGACTGGGCACAGAGGGAGACTTGTAACACGCGTGGAGATAGCTGGCAGGGGCGGTGCCATGTCAGACTGGGAGAATTAGCTGGCATCAGCCTCATAACAAATCTTTATAGTGGTAGGCCCAGGTAAGGTCCCCTTCCCTGCACCCCTTCATTGTGCCTTGGAGACGGGGAGACCCCTCCCAGCAATAAACCAGCATCATTCCATGAATCATCCAGCAGGGAGCACACATCAGTGTCCCGCGCCTGCCCCACACCTCCCCCAAGCCCGTACGTGTGTTGCGGTGCCTCGGCCAGTACCTGTCTTCAACCTGCTTGTGTTTGCACCAAGCCCCAATTTTAGCCCAGTCGCCAAAGACTTTTGAAGGGGACTTCGTCACGTGAGCGTAACAGGCCAACGAGTCACTCAGGCATTCGACTCAACTGAGGGGGGCCGCTGGGGAGGGATGAGGTGTGGGGAACAGGTTTGGACCGTGCAACTCAAACAAGCTGCCTTCGGCCTGGCTCTGGGGAAAGCTGACAACCCCCCATGCTTTTCAGGGTGAGTAGAGGTGAGCTACAGCATCCCTGCCACTAGCCCCCCCTCGCAGGAAACCTGGTGCTTGTGCCCCAGGCTGTGCTGACAGTGCTCTGGCTGTTGGGTTTCCCTGCAGACGGGAACCAGTAATGGGTTGGGTGTTGCAAAGTGCTGTACGATGCCTGGAGTCAGACAAGAATTAAAAGGAGCATTGCTGTAGATGGGAAGCTGTATTGCCTTGTGGGTAGAGCAGCCAGCGGGGACTCAGGCGACCTGGGTTCTGTCCCCGGCTCTGCCTCTGGCCTGCTTGGGCAAATCTCTTCATCTTCCGGTGACTCAGTTTCCCCATCTGCAAGATGGGGATAATGACGCTGGCCTCCTTTGAGATCTACTGAGGAAAAGTGCTCTGTAAGAGCTTGGTACCATTATCACTAGACGTGGGACACGCGGTAGCCCTGTCTTCTCTAGCCGTTCCTTGGGTGCTCCTGGTGTTGCATTCACATTTAAGCTCAACCTCTGTCATTCCCATCCCCTCCAGGTTTACTCCTTGGATTCTGCCGACTCTTTCCAAAGCTTCTACAGTCCCCACAAGACCCAGTTGAAGAACCCAATGCTGGAACGCCTGGCAGAACAGATTGCCACCCTGTGTGCCACCCTGAAGGAATATCCAGCTGTCCGATACCGAGGGTAAGGCTGTGCCCATGGGGTGGTCTGAACTGGAGGTTTCTCCTCAAAGTATCTATTCATTGAGATCCCCACCTTACCACCTCCCCAATTGGACAGGGCTGGAATTACTTCCTGTCATTGGCTGCTTCTCTGGAGTAGATCAAAGAAGTACCAGAGTTGCAGGCTATTGTCCCTTTCTCCTCCTGTCCGAGTCCTTCTTCACTTCCATTTCCTTAATGGCAGTTCCCATCTGTTCCCTGCTCAAAATCCTTCCTTCCTGGTATACTGTCCCCACCCAAGCACAACTCCACTTCCTCCGCCTCAGACACATAGGAAGGAGAGTGCATCGCCCCCAACAGCTGAGACTATGGTCCAGAAGTGGGGGGGGGGGGGGGGGAAGGTGCCGGGAAGACAGCGAGTGCTCTCCAAGGAGTGGTGGGGAGAGTGGAAAAAGTCTGCTAAAGCCACGTATGCTTCACAGGCCTGGTCAGAGCCCCATCCAGCCCACACCTTCTCCGTGTGCCCTCCCAAGGTTTTACATGGAGGCTGGCGCCGTGAGGAGCATGAGAACTATGGTCCACACAACCATTCTCCTGTCTTACTTCTCCCACGTGGGCCCTGAGCGCTGCAATTCTTGGACATTAGAATCTGCTGAAATGGTCTGATTTAAGATATCTACATGTCTGGGGTTTTTTTTTTTTTTGCCAAGCTCCCTCATATAATCAACACTCCTCATAAGCTGGAAGGTGCATGAGGAATGAAATGACTTTACACCTTTCTTTCCCTTCCTCCGTGCTAGGGATTACAAAGACAATGCCATGCTGGCCCAGCTAATCCAGGACAAACTGGATGCCTACAAGGCTGACGATCCGACCATGGGCGAGGTGAGTTCGGGCTGCAGGGTGCTGGATACTGGCCGTAGCACTTAGAGCAGCAGGAGTTCATGCTGATGATGACTCTTGGTTTACCTTTGAATCTGTCTGTGTGCAAGAGCCTCCCACGTCCCAGTAAGAGGAGAGGTTTCCGGTACACGCAGAAGGAAGACAACTGTAATCTTAGATGATTCACAACCATTTACATTAGGGCAGCATCTAAAAGCCCAAAACCAAGATCAGGGGCCCAGTGTGCTAGACAAGGTAGGCACATAGTCCCTGCCCTGAAGCGCTTACAGTCTAAATAGAGAGGACAGTCAAAGCCTGGGAGGGGAAGCAGACACCGAGTTGAAGGGCCCAGCCCAGAGTCACACAACACGTTAGCCGCTGAGCCAAAAATAGAACCCCTTGGCCAGGGCCTTATCCACTAGCCTCTCAAGTTCTTCTGGTGGGTTGTATGGCTTGGCTGATGGGAAAAGCCAGTCCCCCTTTCAGTGCACATCAACTCTGAGCCCTTGGTCAATACGTTCAGCCTAGACACGAACTCGGATCACCTACTGCTGTGCATGTGCATAGAGGCTCCGCCTAGAGCCCTCTGCGGGTGGCACTCCCGTAATAGCAGCACGGAGAGCTCTCTGGTTCCCGGGGTTCCCTTAGCATCAGCAGGGAACAGTGTCCGGGCACATGCTGTGAGCAGGGCCCTTGCACCATCTCCTGCTCTACCCCAGGACATTTGGCTCAGAACAGGTGCAAACACCCCCAATGAACAGGGAGTTCCGTATTTGCTTCCGAAGTGAAACGTATCTAGCGTTGCTTTAAGCTTGTGCATAAAAACAAAACAAAAAAATCAGGCTGGAGAGGGACCATTCCGATCGTCTAGGCCGAGCTCTGTGTTCTGGAGTAGAGCTTCCCCCCAGCGGTTCCTGCATCCGTCCAATAACGTATGGCTGAGCCGGAGCACATTTCAGCAAGTGACCTCTGATTTCCACCGTAGTGATTCGAATCGATGGAGAATCCACAGTGACAATGATTTGCTCTTTGTTTTGGCAGGGTCCGGACAAAGCTCGCTCCCAGCTCCTCATTCTGGACCGGGGCTTTGACCCCTCATCTCCTGTGCTGCATGAACTGACTTTCCAGGCTATGAGTTACGACCTGCTGCCCATCGAAAATGATGTCTACAAGTGAGTCCAGTGGAAACAGCCCAGGAGATGCAATACACAATACACCTTCATCCTTACAGCTCTGGCAGGTCCCAGCCTGATGGATCCTTGTAACGGGGTTCACACTGCACCCCCGAGTCAGGGACACTTCAGTCTGGTGCAACAGCCGTGCTCTTTATTCGCAGAAGGTTTCCCATTGCCAGTTCCCAACTATATACAGGATTTACAGCTACTTTGCCTACCACAGGCCTGGCCAGCAACAGACTAGGCAGCTCCCATTTCCTTCTGTGCCTGACCGCTCTCTTCCCCTCTCTCCATTTTTCCCTGGCTTCCTCCCAGCCTTTATAGCTCTGGGCTAAGAAGATTGGCAGGTGCAGCCAGTAACCAGGCAGGCACAGGGCTTTCCACCCAGCCCCAATCTGTCCCCCTTGATTGGGGCTGGAGTGGCAGGAGCGGATTAAGGGCTTCTCAACCAGAAGGGCTGCTGGTGGGTGCTAATTTTTCCCTGTGGGTGCGCCAGCCCCAGAGCACCCATGGAGTCGGCGCCTATGTTCTGTGGCATGCGCTGGTACCATGCCACTGAAGAGACACCCCTGGGCCCTGGGAGTCCATCTTGTGTGAAAGATGCACTGGCTTGTCTCTTCTCTGTCTGGTCTGGGGGAGGGAAGGTGCTAGAGGGGATGAGGTTATCTCCATCAAAAGCAGGAGGTGATGTGTGTTTCCCCCCCACTGTCAGTTTTCTCGCCATGTGACGCTCCCTGCTCTTTTCTCCAGGTATGAAACAAGCGGCATCGGAGAGGCCCGGGTGAAGGAGGTTCTCCTGGATGAGGACGACGACCTCTGGATCACCTTGCGCCACAAGCACATTGCCGAGGTGTCCCAGTGAGTGCTTGACCCTGTTCCACGTGCCTGTGGGTGGGACAGTCAGTCACCCTTCCTCTGCGCAGGGTCAGGCATGTACTTAAACAAGGGTGGAATTATTTCCACTGGCAAGATGAGGAGCGAAGGCAGGCGCTGGGCATGCGTTTCAGTACAGCTCTTCCAACACCCCTCAGTCCTGACCTGACTCTGTAGTCTGGTCCTAGACTCCCACAGCTCAGCCAGTGTCCTGCAGTCCCCTCTGTAGTCTGGTCCCAACCTAACCGGGCTACACTGCTGTTTTTAGTGCACTAGCTTGAGCAGGGCTCGCGGGTCTGTCCACCCATGTGGACGACCCCTAGCAGAGACAAAGAGCAAAGCCACCAGTCCTGTTTGCCTGGTGCCCTGTGTCGGGAGGATTTGGGCTGCAGTGCTAGGCAGGGCACACACCAGTGCTGCACTTACTGCCCCACAGACCATAGCAGCTCTGAGACTTACGGCCAAACTTCCCCCTCGTTCCCCAGCCAGTGCATCTCAACCCTGCTGTTTCGCTGTCTGCGTGCGGACCCTTTCCTGTGATCACTGGCCATCCCCCGCATACAGGGAGCACAGCAATAGGATTAACCTTTGGCTGCTGCACGTGTGTTGTTGCAGTCAGGGGTAGAGTAACACTATATACGGTGCCCAGAGCCCCCAGAACTTTGCAGCCCTCTCCCTTCCCCCATCCTAGCAGCAAACCCCAAACCTGCAAACCCCTTCCCACCTCTCCGCTGCCCTCCAGCTCAGCAAGTGACGTGAGACGGGGAGGAAGGCTCTGTACTCGTATGGTGCATCTCTGCCTCCTGGAAGCTTTGTCTGGTGCAGTCTGCGGCCTGCCTGCCATGTGCTGAGGGCCCTGTAGGCTTTGCTGGCTGGGGATGGACGTGAGCACATGCTTAAAGTTAAGCTGAATCACTTACTGCTGCAGATGGACCCATCCTAGGACAGGGCCTGGATTCCTAAGCCCTTGCTTTCAACCCTGCCCTCCCCCGGCAAGCCCCAGTAACGCACAGGGAGGCTGTGGAAGGCTAGAGAGAGGACGTGGGTGAAACTGCAGGGGACAGAGGAAGGGGTAGGGTGGGCAGGAGCCAGTGTGCATCGGGACGGAGCAGATGGCTGATCATTGTGCCCCCTTCTTTCCAGGGAGGTCACCCGCTCTCTAAAGGAATTTTCTTCCAGCAAGAGGATGAACACAGGCGAGAAGGTGATGCCATGGCTCGTGTGGGAACCGGCTCCCGCTAACCGACCCCCTCGTGCACTGGAGCGGTCTGCTAGAGACAGTCACAGGGAATGAGCAGGGGCCAAAGGGGAGGCTAGGTTCTGCATGGAAGCTTGAAGCTCAATCCCACAAGGCCCTCAAATTCCTGGGCCCTTTTAGAAATGAGGGAGAGGGCAGCAGTCCATCCATGTTATTTAGAGAGACTCAAATGCTGATAAACTCCCTGAGCGCCAGGTGTGTGGGGGGAGGAGAGAAAGGGAGCAGCTGTTTCTCCTCTGAGGCCATCAACATCACATTCTAGCAATACAGGATTTGCCCTACAGGATGCAATCAGTGCTCCATCACTCCCACTATTCTGCATCAGCCAGGGGACAGTACCAGACTCTTAGGGACATAGGAATGCCAGACCGGATCAGACCCGAGACCCAACTAGTCCAGGATCTTCTCTCTGATGGTGGCCAGCACCAGCTGCTTCAGAGGAAGGTGCAAGAAGCCCGGCAGTAGGCAGTTCTGGGAAGGTTTCCTCCTGACCCCCAGTAGTTAGAGTTTGGCTCTGAAGCATGAAGGTTTGTATCACGTGTTCTTTTAATATCCTTCGGAGGATCTCGCACTCCATATTAATATCCAGTCCCTGCTGAGCTCTTGGCCTTAATGAGAACTGGTGGGAAAGGAGAAAAAACCCTGTCCCCAGCTGACTATGCAAAATTGCATTTGGGGGTGTGTTTGTGGGGGGAAATGTTCCCCCACCTCCTGAATCCCCTTTCTCTAGTATTTGTAGCTACAGCTCTTATTACCACTCATAAGGTTAGCCAGCCCAGGAGGAGACTTGGGGACATCCTGTCAACCGCCCCCCAAGAACCCTGCATTTGAACAACTGCCTGAGAGAGTTACGAGGCAGGAGGTGTGATGCTCCCATGGGTGCCTTCTTTCCTGGCCTTCCTCCCTACGATGGCAAAGGCACAACAGGGGAAGTCATACCCTCTCCTTTCCTTACAGACCACTATGAGGGACCTGTCCCAGATGCTGAAGAAGATGCCGCAGTACCAGAAAGAACTCAGCAAGGTAAAATGAATGAGGAAAACGTGCGGCTGCTAGCAGAAAGGAATCTGGTCATGAGCACCCTTCCTTGTCAAATGTCTAACGCCGGCCTGCTTCCTTAGGCTAAGGCAACAGTTCTCGCCGGGAAGTCTGTGGGCCAGCAGTGATCAGTGGAGCCCTTGCTGGTGGTCCCTAGAGAGAATTCTGATAAGGACCCACTGGTTGGTTGAGGGGCAGGAGGAGAGAGGGTCTACATAGGAGGTTGGGCAGGGCTGGAAACCACCTTGCTAAATTTCTACGTTATTATTACAGTAGAGTTAGAGGTCTCCACCAAGCTCAAGGGCCCATTGTGCGAGGAACTGTACAGATATAGAGTAGGAGACAGTCCTGGCCCCAGAAGAGCTTAAAAATCTAAATAGAGGAAACCGAAAACTGGCCAAGAAGAAAAGTGACATGCCCAGGGTCACCCAGCAGGTCAGCGGGGGAGCTGGTTCCAAAACCCAGGTCTCCCATCCACGTCTTAGTCTACAACCTGGCCAGTGTCGTTCATTCTCCTGGAAAAAGGTGAGGAGGGGGCTGGGAAGGAGGAGGAAAAGGAACCACAATGTTTGCTTTAGCAAAATAACTGAGAGCAGCTGGAGATCCCAGACTTGTTTTTCCAGCCATGATGCGGTTAAGCACAGCACGGCGTACATCAACAAGGACATCTCTAGTGTCACAGCTGGAAATGGATAGTTTTCGCAGAGCCCATTTTCTACACCATGCCCCGTGCGTGAGAGAGCGGAGAGGGAGGCTGGGGAGCGGGCATGGCAGGGCAGGGGTATGCTCCTGAAGTCTATTCACACATACCCAAATACAGGGCCAGCTCCGCCGCAGGTATCGATCAGTGCAGTTTCTCAACAGCCGGGGCTTTGGTCCGCTGAGCCAGTTTTAAGCTCTGGGGAACCAACTGCTGCTGCCACTGCTAGGCCCGGGTCTGTACCTCTTGTATCTCCTTAGTACTCGACTCACCTGCACCTGGCTGAGGACTGCATGAAACACTACCAAGGCACCGTGGATAAGCTCTGCCGCGTTGAACAGGTCCTGGTCTCCTCTGTCCTCCTTTCTTCACACTCCCTCTGGCACCACGAGCGCCCCGCCCCGTGCAGTCACTGCCAACTCAAACGCAGCCTTGGAGCCCAAAGATCCTGCAGACCCCAGGGGAGAATCTCCCCAGGGCTGTTCTTGGTTTTAGGGCCGTGCTGCCTGGTCTCGGCGTGCTTGATGCTCAGTTGCAGGCTGTGCCGTGATTGAGGCTTCCTGCTGAGACTCTCTCTAGCGGCAGGTGCAAATGGGCCCTCTGTCTAGCTTTAAACTAGTCTCTCGCCTTCCCACACCCAGTAAAGGGGCAGGGTCACCGGAGACTCTCCCCTCTATTGGAGAAACCCTCAGGCCTAGACCCTGGTACTGTAGAGAAGGGGCCTGTTCTGGGCAGAGTGTTCCTGTCTCCATGACCTACCCAGAAGGGTAGGGGGCTTTCATCTGTCACCAGCCCAGCTGTGTTACCGGACTGCCACAGTCCAAACCCTTCTGTGGGGTAAGCCTGGGGCTGACGTCTGCACTGCCCGCTCCTTGGAAGAGCGACAGCCTCACTTGGTTGGGGTGGAGATTTAGCTTTCGCCCACCACCTGCTTAGCCTCCTGCTCGCTTCCTCCAGCCCCAGTGATCCACCTGCATCGTCTAGATCGGTTTCAGTTTCAGGGCCCTTCACCAGGGAAAAGGCAAAAACACGCTTTAGCTTCTCCCTTTAATCTAGGCAGGGAGGCGCTCAGAGCCCGGCTCTGCTCCTTGCACACTGGTAACTGGGTGTAAGTCGGCCTAAGGGAGTCAGAGCCCAGCTTCCACGTGCCCCTCGGACGCTAACCCAGAGGCTCCGCATGGTGCCTTGCGGCCTGGCCCTGGGAAGGACTCCAGGGGTAAGAGATAATGAGCGTGTACGTTCTCTGCAGGACCTGGCTATGGGCACTGATGCCGAAGGGGAGAAGATCAAGGACCCCATGAGGGCCATTGTCCCAATCCTGCTGGATGCGAACGTCAGCACCTACGACAAGATCCGCATCATCCTGCTCTACATCTTCCTGAAGAACGGTATGGGGGGAGAAACTGCTGAGGGGGTGGGGGTCGGCTCCTCTGGGCACAGGCAAATGGAGAAAGACCAGGGGAGGGAGGAAGGCGATAAGCTGCAGGCGGGGGTAAGGGGGGGGGGGGAAAACAGAAGAAAAGCGGTGGGGCCAGAGCTCTTCAGACGTGGAGCCCAGGAGAACAGGCCACTGCAGGTGGCTGTGAAGGGCTCAGACAAGGAATTGGAGCTCCTTGCCCGCTCTTCTACGGCATGGGTAAATCATGCACTGGGCACACTGATTTACACCCGCAACCCACAGACATCGTTAGCCTCTGCCTAGGACATCAACTGCACAGATTATTAGTGCCTCAGACTGCTCACCTGAATAGTGCTCCCTCTTCGAATAATGCTCTGACACTGACTAGCACGTCACCTTCTGGCCTCCCGGCATGGGGTAACTGTTCCCGCACAATGCAGCCTTCCCACGAGGCTGTTGCCATCCCCCACCTCCTCCTTTTACAGATGGAGGCATGGCGAGGCGAAGTGATTAACACACAGTCACCTCGCAATTCAGTGGCACAGCTGGGAATCCCCCCAGACCACCTAGCTTCCTGAGCTGGCGCTATGCTGTAGGACAGAGGCTCTCAACCAGGGGTCTGGGACCCCCTAGCAGGCCGCAAGCAGGTTTCAGGGGGGCCGCCGAGCAGGGCAGGCACTCACCGGGGCCCGGGGAGAAAGCCAAGGGCCCTGATCCCTGCCACCTGGGGCTGAAGCCTGAGCAATGTAGCTTCACGGGAGCCCCTGTGGCCTGGGGCCCCAGCCAATTGCCCTACTTGCTACCCGCTAATGCCGGCCCCAGCTTTTATATGCAGAAAAGCAGTGGTGGTGGCACAGGTGAGCCGTGGAGTTTTTATAGCACGTTGGAGAGGCCTCAGAAAGAAAAAGGTTGAGAACCCCTGTTGTAGGAGATGCAGAACCAATGCACAGAACTGCAGGCCTTTAGGGCAGAGAGCGGCTCTGAGGGAGGGAAGTGATGGAGTGAAAGTGGGAGGGAAGATGGGATTGGAGCAACAGCAGCTTGCATGTGTTGAGGGAGGAGCCTCATAATTGAGGCTTCCTGCTGATGATTGATGGGTGGTGACCTCGGACCCCAGGCCAGGAGAAGTGTTTCACTTTGGGAAGCTGTTCCCCGTTTGTATTCCTAGGGATCACCGAGGAAAACCTGAACAAACTGATCCAGCACGCTCAAATCCCACCGGAGGACAGCGAGATCATCACCAACATGGCCCACCTCGGCATGCCCATCATCACAGACGTAAGCACCCAATCGCCCCCTGCTGAACCCGAACTTCCAAGTCCCTGTGTGCTACACTGGGCATCAGCCCCGCCCAGGCATCGCTTGACTGGCCAAGAGACCTCCAGCTATAAGCAATGCCAGACCGTGACTGGCTCTGGTTCCCAACTGGTCACAAGCTGTGGGGTCTATTATCACCCTCCCACTGACCAGCCTGGATTAGGGTTAGCCATTATTGGTAGACACCAGCAGAGGAGGCCACTAAAGTGACAGCGGAATTCTTATTAGCTTTGGGATTGTAATTAAATCCAAAATGGCTGGTGCGGACGGATCTCTACAGAAGCCGGGGAGGAGGGAGTGAATGCACTTACGTAACAAGGGAGAATTAGCGAGTCTGGGACCAGCTAATGCTCTCATCTCTGGGTCATTGGCTGTGGAACCAGCATGACTGGACCTCCCTTGCAGATGGTGATGAGACTGGCCCAGGGCAAGCATGGCCCAGGCAGAGGAGTGCAGACTGCCTCAGCAAATTGCTGGAGGAAGGGACTGGCACCAGGAGTTCATCTAGTGGGGAAACTGGAGGCTCCTCTAGGCTCCAGAACCGAGCCTTCCTTTTAAAGGACTCTCTGCATGTGTCATTTGTGTCCAGTCTACCTTGCGTCGCAGGAGCAAGCCGGAGCGGAAGGAGCGGATCAGCGAGCAGACCTACCAGCTCTCACGATGGACCCCGGTTGTGAAGGACATCATGGAGGTAAATCATTGAGGAGCATAGGGACAGTGAGGTGGGGGGAAGGGAGGAGTGTTGCTAGTGGAGGTCTTTGGGGCGGGGACTGTTTTTGTTCTGTGTTTGTAGAGCCCAATAGGGTCAGGTCCATGCCTGCTCCTGAACACTACACCAAAGCAAATGGATAAAGAAATTCACCTGCTTCCAGGACCACATGGTCCTTCACAACCTGCACTGTGTGGGCTGCATCCCTCAGTTCAGCGAGCAGGACAGCATGCGATACGCCGATCTAGCGAGAGGCCCTTCTGTTCCATTTAAAATTGCATTTATGGAGACGTACAGAGCGAGGTGGAGCTCTGGGTGCACCCCATGTCTGAAATCCTGCCGCCAAGCTCTGGCCTCTGTGAGCTGGTCACCCTGCGTCCCTGGGCTCTGGTTTCACATGGCGAGGGTGGTGCCATGGTGGAGCAGGGTGAAGTGGGGAGGGGGAAGGAAACACATTTACTCAGTTCCCCCAAGGAACAGATCAGAGTTTCTGATCCTGCCTGGTGCAGAGAGCAGCACTGGGTTTGAACAAAGATGTTTTCCGATCTCACCTTCCAAGGGCAATTGCTGTAATAATACACCGACTCTCCGATCTCAATGGTGCAACCTTGGCAGGTGCTCGGAGGCCAAGCTTTTCAGTGTGGGAGAGGGGTTCATGTCTCTGTAATGCAGTTTAGGAAGGACCGTTGCCTGCGCTGCCACCTAGTGGAAAAAAAGAACAGGAGTCCTTGTGGCACCTTAGAGACTAATACATTATTTATTTGAGCATAAGCTTTTGTGGGCTACAGCCCACTTCTTCGGATGCAAAGAAGTGAACATATATTGAGGAGACTGTGTGTGTGTGTGTGTGTGTGTGTATATATATATATATATATCTCTCCTCAATATATGTTCCATTCTATGCATCTGAAGAAGTGGGCTGTAGCCCACGAAAGCTTATGCTCAAATAAATGTGTTTGTCTCTAAGGTGCCACAAGGACTCCTGTTCTTTTTGCGGATACAGACGAACACGGCTGCTACTCAAACTAGTGGCAAAAGACAGCCCTGGAGAGGAACACAGCCGTGCCGTGTCTTTGGCGAGATGGGTGTGTCCCCTCTGACAGATCCTGTATCAAACACGACAAGGTTTTAAACTATTTACAAAGTCTAAAGGAGGGAGCTGGAGCCCAGAGCAAAATCCGGGCGTCAAACTTTGCAGCTCAGCCCCATCTCTATTAGGACAAATGGATCCTGGACAAAGAGCCAGATCTTAGACCAATGCCTCCCCTGCGTGTCCATGGGATCTTTAGGCTGGTTAAAGAGGATTAAACACTAGTACTTAGGGTTCAGAAGAAAATTTCCCCCACCCCACTCAGATTATGCCATAACTTCCCATGCCCGAGTTTTACACTTCTCTCTGGTGCTAGCCACGATCGGAAACGGGATCTGATATTTATAGTAACCCAAGCCTGATGCAACAGCACATGTGTGTAAAACCTCCCCAAATGGCTGAGAACTTAAACTGGATGGGATCAGACTGCAGATCCCAGGGATGGTTCAGCCTGGTGCTGTTCTACACAAAAAGTGCTCTCAGCCCTGCTTGTAGTGGTTTCCATCACTTGACACTGACACAGACACTTGAGACTTCCAGTGATGTTTGGGGTTATTGTTTGTGCTGATGTGTGAGTGGCATGAGGGGCTACATGTGTTTGGGGTTGTGTATGCTGGTCATATTGTTGTGTGGCTGGGGAAGGTTGTACGGGGAGATTTTTGTGTGGTTGGCAGGTAGGCCAAGTAATCTACCAACTATGCAGTCTCCCACATACGACCAATGAAATTGTTGCATGCAAATGAGCTGTATAGTAAGGATGGAGACTGGCTGAGTTACCTCTGATATCACAATGGTCTAGGACTAAGGCGTGTGTCTATGCCCTATACTGTAGCTGGACACCACACAGGTGTAATTTGTAAAATCAAAATGACTGAGAACTTAAAAATTGGATGGCAACAGACTGAAACCCAGCGATGATTGAATGTGGAGATATTCTGAACAGAAAGAGCGCTCAGCTATGCTTGTAGCTGTGTCCATAACTTCACACCAACTCAGATATTCAGACTTCAGAGCGACACAAATTCCTTAAACCTCATTACAGTATGCAGATTAATTTGTATTACCATAGCACCTATGAGCCCCAGTCATGGATCAGGGCCTCCTGGTGCTAGGCGCTGTACAAACAGAACAGAAAGTTGGTTCCTGCCCCAAGGAGTTCACAATCGGTTAGTGAAGTGGATAGACCCCTACTGTGATCCCATATATCAACATTTGGAATATTATTGATGCTGCACAAGAGGAAACTTGGTTGGAGGCTAAGAGTGGGGGTGTTTTTATTCCCACATTGGGGGGCAGGGAAGGGTAGCTCATGTTTTATGATGAGGTATGTCAGGCAGAGAAGAGAAGAGGTGCACAGAGGAATCTTGTGCATACAGATCTACGGAGATGAGAAAAATCAACCCACCATTATCTTTGAATGCCAAATAATCAACCTAACGAACCCTTGGTAAGTGCTATGAATCAACCCCAAACCTGGCAGAGTGGAGACAGAGCAGATGCCTATGTCCCTAACTTTGGGTTTATCCCTCACTGAGTGACTCCTCCATCTAGCTCCCACATCAGCCATGCCCTCCCCCCCCCCCCGCAATTCCCCCCCCCTAAGTTTTACATCAGTGGTCCTTGCTGAAGGCAATAATGAGGCACTACTTAGCTCTGTGACCCTTGGCTCAGCCCTGCACCAGTATTTGGGGGGAGGAGTGGGAGGGGATGTATATAAAGAGCAAGTCATCTGAGCAGATGACAATGACCCATTCAGGGTGCATGGCACAGCGGGGTCCCTAGCAGGTCATGCTGGGGAGCTGTGCATAATAATTGCCCTGTCAGGCTTAAAGACCCGGTGGGTGACAGGAGGTGGCTGTGAACCAGTAGAGACAAAGCTCCCATTCAGGAGCCAAACAGCTGGCTGGCTCCTGTTCTTCCCCCATTGCTCAGTTAGGCGGGACAGAGGCGCCAGGAACTTGCAGGGTGACTCGTCAGTTTTTCAGCCGCCGTTGAAGTGACGGTCCTAGGGATTTGACTGCAGAACGGAGTAGCGTGGCACGTGGCTTAGGTTTCGGGCTTGCCCCAGGCATTCAGTAGCGACGGCTGCAAGGAGAGTGACTCGCTCATTGGGTTGGCTGGCTAACCCAGGAAGGAGCAGGGAAACGACAGAATCCTAGACATGCAGGGCTGGATGGGGCCTCAAGTGGGTATCTAGTCCCTCCCCACCTTGGCTGGGGCAGGATTGAGTTACCCAGACTCTTCTATAGCTCAGGGATAGTTGGGCTTTCCCCAATGGGACAGTTCTTGAGGAATTCTGCCAAGGATCCAGTGGGAAGGGTCCACCCCTTGCAGTGACCTTCACAGCTGGGTCCAGGAAGCTGCCCGATAAGAGGAATTGGAGCTCTGATCCAGATGGTCTCCCATGGGCTTGCCCACTACGTACTGACATCAGGCTCTTCTCTTCCCAGGACACTATTGAGGACAAACTGGACACCAAGCACTATCCCTATATCTCCACCCGCTCCTCGGCCTCCTTCAGTACCACTGCAGTCAGGTAGGTAGAGCCCTATGGAGAGGGACCCCATGCCCTTTCTGGGAGGAGGTGCAGCTTTGAGCCTCATGCCAGCCTTGCCCCTCTGGGCTTCGCTCAGTTTCAAACAGGAGCACTCAGTTGGCCCCGTCTCATGAGACCTCTCCGTTCACATCACCTTAGTGTCTGAGCCTCCCATGCCGTGATGGATTCTATCCTCCCCACCCGCCAGCATCAGCCCCCTTGTAGAGAGGGGAACTGAGGAACTGATAAATGACTTGCCCAACATCACGCAGATAGCATATGGCAGGGCCAGGGACTGAACACAGGTCTGCTGAGTCCCCACACTGAGCCTTAAGCACAACTTATCTTCCTACGATACCTTGTAAGCCATTCCTGCGCCAAACCTGGCTTGTTCCACACACAGTGTGCTCAATCCTCAACCAGCAATGCAGCCCCCTTTCCGCAGGCCTAGCCTGGGATAGGACTGAGCTCCTGGAACTCTTCAGTCTGTGTGTCGACAGGCTCACCAGCTGTGCCTGCTGAACAGGTTAAACTACTTCTTCCCAGCTCTCCATGGGAGAGGACACCTGCCACCAAGTTATTGCCTAGCCAGCCAGGATAACCTGATCACCACAGGGGGAAAAATAGGGGGAGGGAGTAGAGAAAAAGGGAGCCCAAGAAAACAGAGTAACACGTATTAAAGGGTCTGTCGGTATCTAGTTTATCATCATCTACACCCAAAGTCTCTAGCCACATTTCCCCAGAAGTTCTCTTACCTCTCAGACACGGTCAGAGTTTCCAGGCCCAGTTGGTGTCCCATGCTCCCCAAAGACAGTACCTTTCTCTCAGGGAGATCCCTGCTCCTGCAGCTGTTTTCCCTTGGCACTTCTTCACACCCCAGGGATGAGCTGGGTCTGGCTTATATAGGCCCAGGCCCTGCCCACTCGCAGCAGGCTCTGAGGGGATTGGTTAACCTGAGTCAGCTGCTTGTGGGTTTTTTTCTGCCCAGAGGTGACATTTCAGGCTGTCACAACATCCCAGAATGCATTGCCCAATGGTCCGCCAGGCACTCTCTCCCCCACTAAGGCACTATGGGATAATTGCTCAGGTTTTCGCAGCGTGCACTGCTACGTACATGATTAGGCAGCAGGGCAGGTGTGGCTGCACTGATATGGGTGAGGGAAGCTGCAGTCTGGACCCAGCTCAACCCTGTTTGTTGTAAACGGGTGAGAGGAGGGGGTCAGGAACTGGCTACAAAAGTACAGGTGTATTTGGCAGGTGGAGAAACCCACAATCGCCCCAGCACCAGCAGCTCACAGGGACTCTGCTTTTGTTTCTTCTGCATTGTTTCCCGTCTGACTCCATGGGAGTGAGGAGCTGTTCAAAGTGCCCAGAGCAAGGCACAGGGTAGGCATGCGGGTGTGAGGTATGCCTCGCTCCAGTCCAACAGCAGCCCCCGATGGTCCAGTTCTGAACCCCAACCATCCCCTAGATCTGCCATTGCACCTCACCACTGTCCTGCATCAGCGCTAGTCCATGGCTTGCATTCGAATCCTGAACCTTTCCTAAACTGGAACACCTAGCGATGGAAACTGCTCTGTGCCTCAGTTTCCCCATCTGTAACAGAGGGATAGCTTACTGCTAATCGAAAAACATTTAAGATCTCTGCATGCAAAGTGGTATAGCAGCACCAACTTTTATTATTGCTGCCTGTGTTCTAATAATATTTAGCACTTTTAATAAAAACTGATTAACCCTCTCAACAGCCCCAGGAGGGCAGGCAGCATTGTTAACCTCTCTGCTTCAGTGTGGAGTTCCCTGCTTCATTTTCCCCACAGGTACTGTCACTTATTCAAGACTGAAGAGGGAGCAGAACCCAGGAATCCTGACTCCCGGCCCTGTGCTCAGACACTAGATCTGGGAACAGAACCCAGGAGTCCTGACTCCCGGCCCTGTGCTCAGACATTAGCCCACATCTCTCACCCAGTACTGCCCAGAAGAATTCATCACAGAGGCCTTCACTCTTCCATAGCAATGAGCAGACATAGGAGTCGATTAGCACTGTGCGTAGTGATTTCAAAGCCATCTGAGTGCAGAGACTGTGCTGTGTTTCACCTTGTTCCCTCCTCCCTTCCCTCTCTAGTGCCCGCTATGGACACTGGCACAAGAACAAGGCCCCCGGTGAGTACAGGGCTGGCCCTCGCCTCATCATCTTCATCCTGGGGGGCGTGAGCCTGAGCGAGATGCGCTGCGCCTACGAGGTGACGCAAGCCAGCGGGAAGTGGGAGGTGCTAATAGGTGAGTGCCGCGGGCGGTCTGGGCAGCGCCATGCACTGCTCCATCGCACTATCTGGCTCCATCCCATGCTTCTGTGTCTCACCCTCTCTCTGAATGCCATTCCTCTCTGTGCCAGAGGCAAGCAGACAAAATCCAGTCTCCAGATGACCGTGGGGGAAGGACCAATGTGGAAAGCTAATTTCCCGCCCTGAGAACATAGGGTTTGCCCCTACAGACCACTGACCCTTTGAATCTGGCATCCTGGCTCTGGCAGTGGCCAATACTTGATGCTTCAGGGGAAGGTGACCTCTCTCGCGCAGCCAGTTTTTCAGTGCTACACAAAGGGGGTGGTTGAGTGGGAGGAAAGGGGAATTTCCTTCCTGAACCCTGAAGTGGTCTGCTTTGGCCCTGAAGCATGAGATTTGATTAATTCTTGTCACACCACAGTGGTTTTTATTGGTCAGAAAATGTATGCATCTCCACAGATCTTCTCCAGGGTAAATGCTTGGAGATGCTGCCAACAGGGCAGCACAGAATGTGTTTATGTCCCAGGGGTAGAGCCAAGAGCCAGCTGGTGGCGGAGGGGTGAGGAGCCACAAACAACTCCAGGGGAAAAGGACTGGCTAATGCATGATGCTGACAGGGAGAGACTGGCCTTTTCCTTGCTGCAGGCCAAGACTGAAGTGCACCATAGGTGCTCTGTGTCTGCCTCTGCTTTGGGTGGGGGCAGATCTGGAATAGCAGAAGCAGGTGTGGGTCCGGTCTGAGGGGGATGGGAGAATCTGCGCCTGGTTCTAGTGAGTGCTTTTAGGCCCCCACATTCCTGAGTATGAAATTCACTCCTGCTGGGTTAGCACGATGGGGCCTTAACACATCACTGCTCAGCTTGACACATACAAAACTTAGGCACCCCTCGTGGATCCTCTAACCAATCCCTCATCTGCTCACTGGATTTTCTCCATTGGAACATGCACTCCTCACTCCGCTTAACCTCTCCTCTGACCCCCGCCGCCTGGTCAGCCACCTCTCCGTGCCGTTCTGTGTCGTGGGTAACGTCAACGTTCTCATAGCAGTGTAATATCTCCCGCTAACGTGCTCTCCGGTCTGCGACTCTGTGATCGTTGCATGTGTGTTTAATGTCCCCCCGACGATGCTGAGTGTCTCTAACCCTTCCTGGATGGCAGCAGTTTACCTCCGGGCCTCCTTGCTAAGCAGGGTTCTGACTAAGGTCTAGTCCATTCGATTCCTTCAAGGTTTCTCTCATATGATCCGGCCCAGCGTCCACTGGAGTCAATGGAAGGACTCCTATTGACTTCAGTCGCCCCAGATTTGGCCTTGGTCCTAATGTGCTTCTTAGAAGCCTAGCAGCTCCGCAGAAATCTGAGGCGAGGGCTGGGGGAGGAAACAGCTGATCGACTGTTGCTGTTGTCTTCATACAACACACCTTGGTTCCCCACGGAGGCCCCGTGGTGACCGCATAAGACCAGCCTCTGAGCTCATGTGTAAATGCACGCGGTGTTGCTCACCCAATCATACATTTACCCCCATCTTTCTCTGTGTCTCTCACTGGCTTTCTCACCCATCCTCACCTGCTGTGTATTATGAATATTAGGCCTAAGTTGGCATGTTCCTTTAATTTATTTCTGTTCAAGAAGTCAGCCCGCCTCTGTTCTCTCACAGGTTCTACTCACATTCTTACTCCCACCAAATTTCTCATGGACCTGAGGCACCCCGACTTCAGGGACTCCACTAGGGTATCTTTTGAGGATCAGGCTCCAACAATGGAGTGAGAGCCAAAGAAACAAAGTAAAAGCAGCTTATTAAAGAAAAGAAACTCTTCCACTCGGAAGGGTTTTCTTTGATTCTTCCGTCACTCTTTTTTCTTTAGTTATTATTATTTCTACTCTTTTTTTTTTCCTTTTGTTTTTTGGTTCTTTGATGAGAAAATGCTTGCAGTTCTTACTACCGATTTGAAAATGTGTCCAGTGCCGCCTCCATTAACCCTATACCATGAATCTCTTTTTGGCCAGAACTTGCCGGCATCCTCATGCCATTAGTTACCCATTACGTAGTCATAGAGATGCAGGTGGCAATGGTTCGCTGGCCTTCACTTGACTGGAGAGACGCTTACACTTAAGGCATCTGAGTGGGGAAAGGCCATGAGGTGGACTCTCAGACGGTCAGGGTGTGTGCATGGATTTACAGCCCGAGTAAGGCCCAGACAGCACATGCATGGATGTGGAGCACGAGCTGAGCAATGTGTAGCCGAATCAACAAAGTCTCCTACATTGGTCCAGAGAGGACATGCATAGCAGATCGGGTGTTAGGACAAACCACGGTTTCCAGGTGGCAGGGGCCACACAGACTCCTTGTAGCAGTCAACAACAGAGTTACATGACTATTGGATAATAATCACCATCGGACATCAGATGACTGTCCCCGTCTTTCTCCCATCCACTCCACAGGGGAAAGTTGAGGTGTTGCCGTAGCCTATTTCATGCAGCTTTCTCCATCAGGGACTATTTCAATCCTCTAGTGCTAGGGTCTAGATGTGTGTGTGTGGGGGGGGGTAGATCTGGATGCACAGGGGTTTGTTGGGGGGGGTTTGGGTGCAATGGTAATGGGACTCTGCAGGGTGGTCCAGGTGAAGGTGGTTGGAGTTCAGCGAGGGGGTGTCTGGGTGTGTGTGGGAGGGCAGAGCTCAGCAGAGGGGTCTGGGTGTGGGGGGTTCAGTGGGGTGGGGATCCAGGTGCAGCTGGTTGGGGCTTAGTGGGGTGGGGATCGGGGTGATTCATTGGGGTGGTCCAGGTGCAGGGGAAGTAGGGCTCAGCAGGAGGGTCGGAGTTTGAGGGGGTCTGGATGCATGGGGGTTGGGCAGATGGAGGAGCAGCTCCCCATACAGTGATCCCTCCCCCTGCAGCTGAGAAGCGATGGGTGCGGGGGAGGGGGAAGTTTGCAGAGCTTCCTTCAATCTTGGGAGAAATCTGGGGGTGGTCTGACTTAGCCCTGGATATTGTGCAGGGGAAGAGGAAGTCCCGTCCTCCCCAGCCCAGCCAGGACTAGCAGTTGAATCCAGCACAGGGTAGGAGCCACCAGCCGGGTCTCCCCAGTCCCACCTCCTACCCCACAGTGATTTACCTCTCTGCCGCTGCCCTGGGCACCCAAAACATACTGCTGGGGAGGGTCACATGACTGCTCTTGTGGCTTCTCGTTGCTTCCCTGCCAGAAAGTAATTTTTCTGCAGGGAAGCAAAGAAATCTGTGGGGGACATGAATTCTGCGCATGTGCAGTGGCGCAGAATTCCCCCAGGAGTAATACATGAGGAAAGAATGAAAGTAGTAGGGGAAAGAATTTTAAAGGGCCCTCCATGCACATGAGTAGAGCAGCACCAGATGGCGCTGACCTGTTTTCTAAAGGGGATGTGACACTGTCTCCCCACTCCTGTAAATGCTCCAAGTGCCTCAGTTTATTGGAAGCAGCCGGTGAAGGATCAGGTGAACGAGAGCCGCGTTGATGCAGATGTGGCTGGATGCTAATTATTCCTGCCTCTTGCCAGCGAGGTCCTCTTGTCGGCTCCGATCAGCCAAACGCTCGTGTCACTGCGCTGCCACTCTGAGCTGCAGGGCAGAGGCAACGCACCTCTGCCCCTCCCAGCTCTGCCTGCCCTCCATGTCTGTTGCCCCATCCAGTACCTGCTAGGGGTTGTCAGTGTGATTAGCAAGGTGGCCAGGAGCCCAAGGGCTCCCCTTTAGTTTTGTTTAAACTGGATCCGATTGCGGGCCACTCTCACCATCTGAACCCAGAGCCGTGGCCTACAGCACTCACAAGTCCTTTCAGGCACTGTCCCAACTTGAATCCAAGCAGCCGCTGTATTAAAGGGCCACTGTCCATGGCCAGAGGTTGGGTGCCAATGTCATTCGGGTGCAAGGGAGAGAATTGGCTTAATTGGCTTCACCAGACCGTATGTTGGCATCCAGGCTCATATTTCTTCAGTGCAAAGCCTTTTGGTTCAATTTAAGCTTCAACCTCCCCCCTCTCCCCCACTACAAAGTTTGCCAGGCCAAAGCATTTGAGGAGGCCCGTTTGCTGCACAAATGCACAGCATGACTCTAAATACATTTGCGTTGAAAAGCGTTCATAGCAATGACATCTCTTCTGCCTCCCTGGGCTGCTCACCCGGCATGCACTCGAGATGCCAGACTGACTCAGGGTTCCTTGCTTATCACACATGCATGCCCCATCCAGTCTGCAGTCAGTCAAGAGCTGGGGAAGAGAAGTGCTCGGTAGAGCCAAACTATCTGTGCTGCACTGTTCAGATCCGCTTCTCGAACATTGCTCTGGGGTCTTGCTCTCTGCTTTTACAGGACGTAAACAGCAAAAGCATTGTTAAAAGCGAGGAGATTCTTCCAGCCGATCTTAAGTACCCTAGTGGGAGTTTATCATCGGGCATGCAGATTGCTGGCAGGCGGCACGGAGTTTGGTGCCACAGATAGTTTATTTCTTTCAGGGGATGGGTGTCCACGTCCTTTGTGACGTGTGGTGCCCACGAAGCGCGGGACCATTATGTCCATGCAGAGCGCCATTGGCAGAGTCATGGCTAGGACCCGGGTCATTTGCGGTACTGAACATCCCCATCCACATTCCTGACCAGGATTTTAGAATAACTACAGAAGAGGTTGCTCCCAGAGACCCCAGCCCAAGTTCTTATAAGGCATGCTGGGATAGGACGTTGGGATTTACCCAGCGCAGTGCAGATTTCCACACAGTACGGACAGGAGTAATAAAACGCATAGGCATGGTATCTCATTGTGGAGCGTCTCGTCATTTCGACCATAACATCTGACTCCCAGTGCCATGGTCTAACTGCTAGACTGGTTCTCAACCCGGGGTAGTGTACCCCTGGAGGTACTCAGCGCTCTTCCAGGGGGTACATCAACTCATCTAGATATTTGCCTAGTTTTACAACAGGCAACGTGAAAAGCACTAGCGAAGTCAGAACAAACTAAAATTTCATACAGACAATGACTTGTTTATACTGCTCTATGTACTATACACTGAAATGTAAGTACAGTATTTATATTCCGATTGATTTGTTTTATAATTACATGGTAAACATGAGAACGTCAGCAATTTTTCAGTAACAGTGTGCTGGGACACGTTTGTATTTGTTTGATTTTTGTAAGCAAGTAGTTTTTAAATGAGGTGAAACTTGAGGGTATGCAAGACAAATCAGACTCCTGAAAGGGGGACAGTAGGCTGGAAAGGAAGAGAACCACTAGACTACACAGCCTTGCAGTTAGACCACGGGCCTGCGAGTCAGGAAACCTAAATTCTGGTCCTGAGTCTGCCACAGTAGTGGCGAGACCTTGAGTAAATCATTCTGCCCCTCTCTGTGCTGCAGTTTCCTCAGCTGTAAAATGGGGCTAACAGCCCGAGCCTTGAAGGGGTTTAGGCATCTGCCTCCCATTGATTTCACTGCAGCGGGGCAGGGACAGAAGAGAAGAGAGGGAAGCTCTCACATATAGCAGCATTTCTTCCCAAATGCTTCAGGAGTCACTTAGGCCCAGATCCTGAATTGTATTTAGGAGCCTAACTCCCATTGATGTTAATGTAGGCACCTAAATACCCTTAGGGATGTGAGTCAGTGATATTTACCTTCCTTTGTGAAATGCCTTGAGATCTCCGGATGAAAAGCTGTATAAAAGCACCACGTATTTTAACAGTGCTGCCAACTTTCACAGTATTTGCTGTTTTACTTAAAGCCCCAGCTCCAGGAGTCATGTGATCAAATGAGACTCTCGTATTTCATGTTTGTCTTTTAAAGTAAGTTTCTAGCCAGCCTGGTTTCAGAGAAAAGCTTGAAAACACGAGCCCCTAAGGCCCCAGAAACTGGAAGGCAACTAAAAAGAACCCAGAAAGCATATGACTCTGTAAAATCGCATAATGTTTGCACCCTGAGTCATGATTTCTGAATGCTTTGGGATGGCAATGCGGTTATCACATACAGGGACCTATGGGTTCTTCAGGCCCCTAAGACTTTTTTTGTAGCAGATAATTTTCTTGGGATCTATGTGAAGAAGGTGACACCGGGAGGGCTGCTCTCATCAGGAAGCGCTCCGGCATCTTGCCAGTCATGTTTCGCTTTCTCCAAGAGGGCAGCTCGCCCTGCCGAGCACAGGGTTGGCAGACTCAGGTGTGAAAAACAGTCAACCCAGATGGTCAGCTTCCTTCCAGTGACGGCTTTATCTCTGGTGCTTTACAAGCAATATGGGAAGGAGTCTGGGGGGGAGAGGCCAGGGGGCTCCCTATGCCATCTACCCCAGAAGGAAATAGAGCAGATCTGCTGGGGAGTGGCGGGAGGGCTGCTGTCTATATTTCAGGGAGCAGGGCTAAAGCGACAGAGTGACAGGGCCTTCTTTCTCCCCCACCCCCTCCTTTCTTGCCTTATACAAGAGAAACTCGCGGTGCTCTAGCTATGAGATGAGGGGCCGTGTCTGTGGGGCAAACCTGGTGCGAATGAGGATGAGCCAAATCGCCATGCCTCTGTCCCCTCCCTCCACCCTGCAGTGAGAGCATTCTGGAGAGCAGCCAAGCATGGGGACCCCTGAGCCCAAATTCGGATGCAGCCCTCTGCATTAAGCAAGTGTTTTGGATACACTGTGCACCCTCCTTCCCCCACCACTGACGTGAGCCAGAGTAGAGGGGGGTAGTAACGTGGCTTAACCCCTCCACTGAAACGAGTCGGAAGGGGCGTCTCCGACTCCCTGGTGTGTGTCACAAAACCACATAAGAACATAAGTGATCTCTCTCCTGCCATCCATCTCCACCCTCTGACAAACAGAGGCTAGGGACACCATTCCTTACCCATCCTGGCTAATAGCCATTCATGGACTTAACCTCCATGACTTTATCCAGTTCTCTTTTAAACCGTGTTATAGTCCTAGCCTTCACAACCTCCTCAGGCAAGGAGTTCCACAGGTTGACTGTGCGCTGTGTGAAGAAGAACTTCCTTTTATTTGTTATAAACCTGCTGCCCATCAATTTCATTTGGTGGCCCCTAGTCCTTATGTTATGGGAACAGCCAGACGTAGTTGGGTAAGGTGCGCAGTCGGGAGAGTCCCCAGGGTGCATGTCAGCGCTCCCTTATTTAAAGGAAAGGACGTTATAAAGAATAGGAGCTGCATGGGGATGGATACTACATGGCAATCCAAGCCCCAGCACCAGGAGGCAATGTAGGTTTAGCCGGAGTGGGTTTGTCTGTGCCTTAGGCAGGGGCCAGGAGTCATTGCATGGGGCTGGAGTTGGGTTCCCTGTATAAATACTAGGAGGTGAGAGCACTCAGGGGCCTGTTTCTGGTTTCCTGTACAGCAGGGTGACGTGGGAATAATTCCACTGACCTCACTGGAGTTACATGGGTGTAAAATGCGTGGCAGTGAAACTAGGATCTGGCCCCAAGTGAAGCAAGCTGGTGCCCTATTTGTGAAAGCGCGGCGCTAGGATCCCCCGTCACGGCCCCCGGGGGGGGGAGCAGTAGATTAGAGCGTAATGTGACTCTGGAAAGTGACCGGGGGGCGGGGGTTGTGCATCCACCCCCCCGTACCCTTGCGCACATGTGGGGGAAGGGGGGAGGCAAGACCGAGACCCAGCATGTTGATGCTGCGGCTGTCTGCTTGGCCGTACCATGCATACAATCTTGGATGTCTTAGCCTGGTGACTGGCAAGGCCAGGGACTGAGCTGCGTGGCCGCTGAACGGGTGCCATGAGGGAGAGTCAGGAGAGGTTCGTGCTGCCGTGACCAGCTCCTAGTTTCAGAGGGCAACTTGTGAAGGCTTCCCATTCCTGTTCCCTGCTCCTTCTCTTCTCTGGCTTGTTCCAGCATCTCCTGTCGCTGCGCCCAGCGAGCGACTGGCACCTCCGGCAGCCTCTTTACCCAAGGATGCCGTTCGCTCTGGCAAAAGGAACCAGCCCCACCGACACACCTTGATTTCCTCCCTTATGTAGGGATGCAGATGCAGCCCGTGGCTGAAGGTTCCTCTGCCTGTCTGTATGAGTCTAGCTTCCGGTGACCTCCCTCCCTTTCTCCTCCGCGCCTCTTCTCCATCTTTCAAGGGAGGCACATTTTCAAGTGCTGAGGACTTTCCATTTGGTTCTCCTCTCCCGCCCGAGACGGTGGCGGCCGTGGTGGGGGTAGTGTCTTTCCCCGAAGGCCACCGCTGCATGTGCAGTCCTCATGCACCACACACCACCCTGGCCGCTCCATGCCCTCAACGCTGTTCTGTTGACGCGCAGTCCATGCCTCCACCACACGTTCCAGGCATCATTCTGTTGCTGCATCTAGTTCTCTTGCTGAGAGGCCTCCATATATTTCTTTTTCTTTCCTTTATTGTTTTCTGCAATAGAAACACTCTTAATACCATAGGCTTCCATTTTTGCAAGCATTTCCAATAATGTACCGGGCTGTCTATGCAAGGTAAGGCCTCAGGTATCAGAGTTGGCCTCCGCTCGCCTGGCCAAGGCAGTGACCATCGTTGGGTTGGGAGGGCAGGGTCAGTGGCAGGGGGATGCCCTCTGGGGGGCGGGGAGGCACACACATGCTGCTCACACACAATGCCTGCGCTCTGTCTCCCCCACTCACTTCTAGAGCATGATGCGCGCTCTACATCCGGAGCAGTCCGGCTGTGTTAGCGAACGCCCGCCAGGCCCTGTCATCCCCTCTCCCTGCTATATACATGAGCAGTTGGGGCCATCCCTCCGGCCGCGAGGGAGCGTGGGGGGGGTTCTGCCACCAAGCCACACGCCTCTTTCTCCAGTAGCCGAACGAGGTGTGGACATCGCTCAGCTGTGAGGGCGCACCCTACCATGCTCAGCCTGGCCGTACCAAAGCCCTCCAATGGGAATCTCATTCCCTCCCAAGCGCCCGAAACACCAACCTTAACTTTGCCTCTGGCCAACCACATGTGCTGCCTCGGCTGTCACTATGTGGGGGGAGCAGGGCCGCCCAGGGCCTTTCTTAGATGGGGTGCACAGGCTGGACCGCAGCGTGAACGCTGCCAAACTGACCCTTCAGAGCGCTAACGATCTTCCCGTCCTTCCCTCTGCCTCCCACAGGGTCCACTCACATCCTCACCCCGCAGAAACTGCTGGACACGCTGAAGAAACTAAATAAAACAGACGAAGAAACCAGCAGTTAAAACAAAACAAAGTGAACGAAACAACGACGACTCCACCTTCCTGGCTTATGGCAGTCCTCCCATTGGCTGTCCCGCTAAACGTTACTTTGCTGACCCATGGCTCCATCTCCCAGCCCCAACCCCGTGCTTTCTCCCTGTTCTTGTTTCTAGAAACCTGCCCATCCCCCACTTGCTCCTCATTTTAAGCAAAAGTGTTTGTGTTGGGGAGTGGGGGCAGGGAAGCAGAAACAAAATGCATTGTGTTAAAAAAAAAAACCCCGAAAAGCAAAAATATTTATTCTCTATGTATGTATCCCAAAACCCCAAACCAAACGCATTTTCAAATAACCCATTTATGCATCGCTAGAGAAGAATTTTCCAAGCATTTTTCCAGGCTGGATGGATGCACATGAATTATTTACAGCTATGTGATCTTGTACCTAACCCAGATGCAAACACAACTGCTCCATGTAGGAATTTGCTCAAATATGGACTTGGTAGAGTTCTTTCCGTTACTGCTGTCATTGGGGGTTTTTCTCAGCTTTTTTCGGGGGGGAGGAGGGGTGTATGTGATTCTTAAAGGTGTAGTTATTTTGTGTTTCATGGAGGAATATGTTAAATTGGGGATTACCCATGATTCCAGCAAACCTGTCCCCAAATCTTCTGAGGCATCCTCTGCTGACAGATGTTGACCAGCCCTCCCCTCTCCCCCAGCAAGATTCAGGTGAGCACATCTGGACAGATCAATCAGATTGCTGCTGGAGGGGTGACCTTTTGCTTTGCATATGTAGGCAGGGCTTCTGAGAACAGCCAATCAGGACTTTGTTTGGGAGGTGGGGGCGGGGGGTAGATGTGCACTGACCAATCAGCTCGTTGGTCTATCTCGCTGAAGGTGGCCAATGCTTGATGTTTCAGAGGAAGGGGCAAAAGCCAAACAGTGCAATGCGCTAATTGCGAGCAAGTCGGGGGCAGAGCTGGGGGAAACGGCTGAGCTCCGTTCAATGATTGGCCGGTTGTGACCAAAACCAGTCCCCCCGCTTTAAATTGGGATCCTAGAGCTATTTTGCAGGCAGAAAGAGGGATATTTTAGCACTACCTCTCACCACAAATTATCGCCCACTAGAGGCGGAGCCCAAACCTGCAGGTGCCCAGATATCCTTGCTATACTATACTGCTGTCCATCCACATCCTTTCTCCAATGGTTTAACCCTTTTCATACCCAGCCTCAGTTTGGCATATTCCTTAAAGAAAAAAAAAATATATATATATATATATATATAGGGACATATTTTTTTTAAATGTGTGGGGGTCAAAAAAAATCTCTCTTTGCTTGCAAAAAAATTAATGAAACCAAGGCTGTTTATATCTCTGCGTTGAACTTAAGTTAAAAAAAAGAATAAAAAAATAAGCTAGAAGCCGTCACCTCCTCGGTTTCCTCTTGAGATCCCTTCCGCGCTGGCCCTAGTAGTGCCTCCCCCGTTCGTTTCTGCTGTTGTCGTCCAGTAGTGAAATGTTCATGACTGTGGAAATCGCCCAAACTCTCCCAACCCGGCCTCCCCATGTCCCTCTTTCACAGCGGACTGTGTGTATATTAGTTACGGTGTCTTGTGATGTTCTTACAAGCTTGGCGTATAGTGGTTAAACTAGACCTTGTTACTTTTCTTTAAATTATTTCCTCTTCCTTCTCCCACCACCACTGAATTGCGATAGTTTAGGGGTCCTTTCCCCCCACGCAAGGACTTGAACTCCATTCCCTCCTCCCACCCCGCCCTTCCCAAATAGATCTCTCGGTTTCATAGGTGTTTCAATTTTTTCCTTGTCATCGCCCCTGTTCCTGGCCCAGAACATTAGATAAGGGCAAAGTCTGTAAACATTTGCACTGATATTTGTTAGTTATTCCTTGCCCTTTCCCCTCCTTTTACATTTTTTTTTAAATTAGCGTTGTACCTGATTCAGGATCTTGTCTGTTGGACATTTATTGCTTTTTTCTGTTACAGTTATTTATATAAACAAATAATTTATCAAAAAGGAAACATTTTAAAAGCATCTCGTCTTGGAACTTGTTTACCTAGAAACTTACTGGAATCTAAGTGTTTGAAAAGTGTTGAAGCACAAACATATATCATCTCTGTATATCTGTTCTTCTGTACGAAAGCACTCAAGTCAATAAATAAATACGCTCTCATACATGGTGCAAAAAGCTGCCTAGCGGGTGTTCTGTTGGGGGGTGGGTGGGAAGGAAGGTTGGTTAGAACATTAAGAGAGGGGGCCTCCCCCCCGAGTCCCATGCTCAGAAACAGATCTGGTTGCAAAACAGAGGCTGGAAAATATTGCAACTTTTTTTTTGTTCATTTTTTCCCCCCTTTTTTTGGAGGTTGAAATTTTGATCCACTTCAGACGATAAAAAAAAATAGGTAAAAATTTCACAAATGTCATCAATCCCCCCCAGACCTGAAGAAGAATCATAGAATATCAGGATTGGAAGGGACCTCAGGAGGTCATCTAGTCCAACCCCCTGCTCAAAGCAGGACCAATTCCCAACTAAATCATCCCAGCCAGGGCTTTGTCAAGACGGGCCTTAAAAACCTCTACGGAAGGAGATTCCACCACCTCCCCAGGTAACCCATTCCAGTGCTTCACCACCCTCCTAGTGAAATTAGTGTTTCCTAATATCCATGTAGCACCAAAGCTTGTCTCTCTCACCAGGAGAAGTTGGTCCAATAAAATATATTACCTCACTCCCTTGTCTCTTTAATATCCTGGGACTGACACGGCTACACCAACACTGCACCCGTCAGTCCCCCCTCTCACTCTCTCACTTGCCCCAGCCCACATCCTGACTCCCCATTGTCTGTGAAAGTCAAAATGTTGACAGAATAACATGGAGACTTGCAGCAGCTCTACGCTTCGCAGAATTTTCTACTGGGAGTGCAGGATTGGCCACACTGGGTAAGACCCATCACGGTTGGTACCCAGCCCCCAATCAATGCTTTAATAATAAAAATACCTTGCTCTTTTATAGGACCTTGCCACAATAGATCTCAAAGTGCTGCATGAGGGAGGTCAGTATCAGGTGGGGAAATGGAGACTGAGAGGGGCCGTGACCTGCCAAGGTCACCCAGCAGGCCAGTGGCCAGCCGAGCCTAGAATCGATGTCCCCCGCGTTGCAGTCCAGTGCTCTAGCCACTAGGTCACACTGCCTCACCTTCCCATAAGGACACCGAGCCTTTGTTACAGTGCTGAATGTCTGGTAGGGACTAGAGGACAAATTTCTTCCGCTTCCTGCTGACAAAGAGCAACTGACACAGAACTGTGTAGTGGCTGAGTTGTGAGGAGCCCATTTGTTGCAATGGGGCTGGGGAGGCCTCCCTGGGGTGCGGAGTGTGGTAGTGTTTCTGCCCCCCACCCCATTCTGCTTCCCTCCCCTCAGTCTCCCCTCGCAACACTCATTGCGCTCATCTGCACATGCCCAGAGACCTCGCGCTGGTCCCCACAGAGGGGGCGGGAGTGGGCAACTGGGAAGCTTGGAGGGGTATCTGCAGGGGTTCTGGGGCAGGGGGATGCTTGCAGTAGCTGGGTGCAATGGGGTTGAGCATCTGAAGGAACAGGGCCTACAACCAGTATCGGGGTCCTTCCAACAGGGGCTGCTGGTGCTGCCACTGGCCGGCTCTGAGCTAGCAGGAAGAGCCGTGAAACGGAAGGCAGGGGGCCTTCGAGCTGCCCATTCAGCTGGCACCACAGTGGCACCGGTCCCCGTGGCGGCGCAATGGCCAGGTAATGGCTGCTGTGTGCCCGGGTGTGGGAGAGCGGGTGGGCAGGAGTGACAGGGGAGTGTCAAATGCCACGCCTGACATGGGGTCCAGGCCAGCACTCGGAGAGACCCTGTGCGCTGCTAGCAGGCAGCCCACACGGCATTAGTCATTATGCACCTGATAAAGTCATTCGGAGCTTTGCTGAATTCATCAGGCTCATGCCCTCTGCTATTTACAATGGAGGCCTGCTCCGTCCCCCACAGAAGGGACATTGACATAAGCACGTAGCTGAAATCAATTTCCTCACCTCAAGTAAACCACCACACCCACACCCACGCTCGGGGCACTGGGCTCCGTGCACAGGTTTGTTTGATAAAGAGCATGACAGTGTTTGCTATGGGAAAGAGTTAAAGAAACGCACCGTGTGCGAACAGGTGCACGGAGTGGGAAAAGCAGACGTTGTGGAGCGTGTCTCGGTAGCCGTTCCAGAGCTCCCCAGGGCAGAGCTATTATATGGTGAGTCCTAGCTCCCATCTGCGTGAGTGCCAGAACTCCCAGGGCCTGGTAAGTCTTGTGTCTGTGCACACGCAATCCGCTAGCTAGAGGGCTCCCCGCACCACCTTCCTGCCTGTCCCCTGTGCTGCGGTGAGGCCAGTTCATCTTATTAGAGCTGGTTGGAAAAATTGATAAAGTTTTGATTACAAAATGTAAGGCAAATTTTGCCGTTTCCCCTGCCTCCCCATCCCATTTTCCAGCCAATTCCCTATGGTTTAACAGGCAGAAGGGCCTGGGGGATCAACACACACTGGGGTTGTGGTAGTTTCTGATCTGAGATGAGGTCAGGATGGGCTTAGCTGTCTAATACAAGCCCCTGGTGCTGGGGGAAGGCTGTACGATAGGGACTGGACGCCTTGGCCACGTGCTGCAGAATTAGGCCCCTATATCCATTTGCCAAGGTGTTCCCCTAATGTGCTGAGGAGCTGGTGTGCCCCCAGGCAAGCACCCGTGCAGACGAGCAGAATATTGGTCCAGACTGAGGGAATCATAGTACAAGCCGGGCATGGCAGCTTAGCCCTCGTGCCTGCACATTTCAAGGTATTGGCAGAGCTGCTGGAGGCCTCACACCACCCTTGCAGCTATCCTAATGGACGATGAGACCAAGGGACATTGCCACCCCATGCTCTCAGCATCCATAAACCTCTGACTGGACCACAGGGGATGGATCACTCAATCATTGTCCTGTTCTGTTCATTCCCTCGGAAGCACCTGGCACCAACCCTATTGGAAGATGGGATATTGGTCTGGATGGACCATTGGTCCGACCCGGCATGACCATTTTCAGGTTCTTCTGCCACTGCGGCATAGGGGAACCTTCCACAGCTCCTGGCTGCCCCACATTTCCAGGCATTGCGATCGTTGGGTTACAGTCAAAACACACCATATCCTGGCTCTCCTGAACATCTGCAGGTTTCTATGCCCTCAGCGACCTCTGGATAATCAGGGTGGCCTGGTGTCCTTTTCCATCCCTTTATCTCAAGGGAGCATGGTTAGTTTTGAAACGGTGGATGCATGGAGGATGTTGGGAGCGATGGAAAAGTCGGCACCAGAGTACCTCCAATCCCATCCAGAAACCTACATACCATAGGCTTGCCTTTGCTTGCGCTGTCTCTTTAAGAGATAGCAGCCTTGCAAAGGTGACTGGGTGGCTCAGATTCTGATCTCAGCAGCACTGGGGAGAATTGGAACAAATCGAGAATGGTCCCTTGGCCCGCAATCAGGAGTTGGAAGCGAAGTAGCCTTACCACTGGGGACTCCAAACTGAAGCTAAAGCTTGGAAGAGAGGTAGCATGGTCTAGTGGGCAGGGCATGGACTGCACACCAGATTTTTAAAAGTACTAGTGAGATTTTCAAAAACATCTAGGCATCTACTTCCCATTGGAGTAAAGTGCCTAGATGTTTTTTAAAATCCCAGTTGGTATCTATTTGCATCCTTAAGCACCTAAATACCATGAAAAAGCTGGGCCCTTAGATTCAGGAGCCCTGGGATCTATTCTTAGTTCTGTGGCTGACTTGCTGGGTAGCCTTGGCCAGTCACTTCTCCTCGCTGTGTCTCTCGTTTCCCTCCCACCCACTGTCTGTCTTAGCTATTTAGGTCTTTGAGGCAGGACTGTTTCTAACTATCTGTATGTACAGCCCCAAGCACAACGGGGCCTCCCAGCCACTGTGGTAATATATAAGTAATAACTAGCTAGGAAGGCTGGATTCCCTGAAGCTCAGGGCTGTATCCAAAACACACAAGAGAGACTTGGTTTGAAAAACAAACAAATTTATTTCATTAAAAAATAGGCAATTATTTCCTTACAAAATACTGTCAAATGGCTCTGCTAGTTCATTACAAAACCGGGAGATGCTGCAAATGTAACCGTCACTTCTTGTTATTGCAGTTCCTAGAATTAAATACACACACGCACACACCCGGACTTCTTGTGTTCTCCCAGCGAGGATGCATTAATCACAGTGTCCTGGTTTCAAGAGCTCGGGGGCTCTGGGCCACAGTACAACCAGCTTTGCGATAAGAAAACAAGTACATGTGCAAAATTCAAAGCGGTGTGTGCAATTCCTTTATAAGTCAATGGCATTGCACCCTTAAAAACCAGGCCTGAATTTGGTCCATCAAATGGAAGCCTCTTCTAGCAGTCTTTTAAAAAAACAAACAAACAACAAAAAAAAAAAAAACACAAACCTCACACAGAACAACTTCATTCTAAGCAAAACTTTCACATTTCAATGTTGCTCAGTGAGATGGGGCCTCTCTTTATCCCTCACTATATAGCCGAGGTTGTTGTCAGTGGGTTCCGCTGTCTCTATGGACAGAGGTTCTGACACAAACACACTTTTAAGAGGTTAATCTTAAGAGACTGCTCCCAAAATATCCCCCACTGAACAAAGCTCAGTTCTGCCCTCCATCTTTAGTAGAAGACCAGCTCTGACTCCATTTTTTGTCAGCGGTTGTTTGAGATGAGTTTCACGATGCAAGCCCTGAAGCTTTATGGATCGACCACAGCTTCCCCTTGTTCCAGGGCTCTGTCTGTGATGGGACATCATTTCAGTGGCTCGGTGAGGTCCCTGAGAGTGAGACCCGATAACTTGCCTTGTGCATTAAAAACAGCCACAACCCGATTATAATAATATTAAAAAAAATGAAGCAATAAATAATTTTTTTAAAATGGGGCACTTGGGTAGGTCCTACATATAAACAAAGTCACAGGATCAATTCCAGAAACTCTTTACGTCATGATTTTTCTCAGATTAACCCTCTCCCCCAAGAATGTTCCGATTGACGTCAATGGGAGTTTGGTCTTCAGCAGGGATTCTGAGATATGGCCTGATGACAGATGGTTGGTGTGCAGTTACATTTGTGTCATGGAGAGAGGTACAGACCCTAAGCGGAGATGGGGAAAGACGGGGTTATTACCTCTCACAGAGGCTAAAATGTTGACTCTTTCTGTACGCTGTAGCCCACAGGCTAAGGCCTGGGTCAAGATTTGGAAAAGCAACTAGTGCTTAGGAGTGCCTTAAGTTTGGGATGTTCCGCTTGAGTCATCTGAAAGGGGGCTGATTTTTGGAGGTGCTGATAACCTGCCCTCTGACATTCAGCCGTCTTTAAAGGGTCTCAGGTTGAGCACCAAAAATCAATAGTCACTGTTGAAAATCTTGTCTGCACACAAGCCTGCACTGGTTTGACTAAAGGTGTGATTTTAAACCAAGGCAAGGGTGTGCACGTACACACACACACACACTCACTCTTCTAATCAGGTTACAACTTATTGTGATTTACCTGGCACCTCTAATTTACCAATACAAGCCTGGTTCAAGATCAATGAGTGTACACATAGGGATTTAGTTTTATCTAAAGGGGGTTCCAAAGAGGATGGAGCTCGGCTGTTCTCAGTGGTGGCAGATGACAGAACAAGGAGCAATGGTCTCAAGTTGCAGTGGGGGAGGTCTAGGTTGGATATTAGGAAAAACTATTTCACTAGGAGGGTGGTGAAGCACTGGAATGTGTTGCCCAGGGAGGTGGTGGAATCTCCGTCCTTAGAGGTTTTTAAGGCCCGGCTTGACAAAGCCCTGGCTGGGATGATTTAGTTGGGAATTGGTCCTGCTTTGAGCAGGGGGTTGGACTAGATGACCTCCTGAGGTCCCTTCCAACCCTGATATTCTATGATTCTATGGTGTTAAACCAGTGCAACGTCTGTGTGTGGACAAGCCTCAAGTGACCTTAACTCCCACGCCCAGGCTCCATCTCCTCATGGGCTTTAGATGGCACTTGAGGGTCAGACAGTTCAGTGTTTAAAGTGATGGTCGAACTCTCCCTACACTGCTGATTTGGAAACTAGAGTAAGTACCACTCTTGCTGGGAGAGTTTGAATGACTCATTCAAGAAACAGCCACCCAAGCTGGAATAAGGAAAAGGCCCTGCTAGGACAGCCTTTGAGGGTTAAATCTAGTCTGTGGACAGCCAGCTCCATTTTAAATTCGACAGCATGACGTACCATAGGGAGCAATGTCGGGATGTACCTTCTCTTCAAAGTTTTCCTCCTCTCTCCAAGCACATGCTTTGATCCATGCTACCTGGCAATAGGATACAGCCTCAACAGTACCTGTGCTATATTCTCCTTCTGCAAAGCCGTGATCAAGTCCTATTATCAGATCAGCAACTGGCTGCTACTGTACTGTAGAGGGAGCCTGTTCCTACCTTTACCAAGGAGCTTGATTGGTTGGGTGACCCTCTGACCCCAGCCCATATGCACCATTTGCACAGACAAGGACCACTATAGGCTGGAGAGGAATTTGCTCAGTACCCCTCGCAGATTTAAAAGCACACACACACTGGGAACAGTTTTTAAAAAACAATAAATTACATGTAAAAAGTGAAATGCCCTAAGGATTATGTTGAAAAAATAATTATCTTATATATGTGTGTATACACACACACACACACACCTGAAGAGAGAGTGATTTAGCCACTCATCAGCTACCACAATGAGAAATGTTCCCTTAAAAATATCAACATGCAAACAGGCGCTTCTTTAAGGGGATCAAACAGCTTGATAGAAGCCAAACCCTAAATCTAAGTTGGCAGAAAGGTCTGTGGTTTTAAAGGGACAGTGTCCAATTTTGGCTCAAACTTTTTTTTTTTTTTTTTTTTTTAAGAGGGGATTTACAAACCTAGATGACAATCCTGAAATCAGATGATAGTTAGATAGAGATAGCTAGAGAGATGGTTATTATGGGAATGGACGGACAGACTGATGGACAGAAAGACAGACTCCTACACCCATGCAAAAACCTTACTGATGTCAATAGAGTGGCGGAAATTTTTTCATCTGAATTTTTATTCCAATGAAAAAAATCACCTCCCTTCTCCCCGCCCCCCCTCCCCACTGAACATTTTTGCAGATATGTGGTGGTTGTAATTTTCCAACTTTTGAATAAGATTTTTTTTTTTTTTGCTTAAAAATTTTCAATTATTGAGCCCTCTAGCGCTTGCTTTCTTTTTTCCTTCCTCCTCTGCCTCTTCAGTGGCAACACAGAAAGAAGGAGAAAGAAAGAGGGAAGAACCAAAAACTGGAAGATTTCCGGCTGTAGATTTTTTCCAGTGAAAAGTGGGAAAATGTTGACATTTTTCCCTAAAAAATGTCGAGAAAATGAACACTTGCAGTGACAAGTACTTACATATTTTTCTACCAGCTCTTGTCAAGGGGGGGGAAGGGAGGAGGGGGCTGCACCCTAGTGGATCTGATTGCAGGTTCGGATGTTCATCTCCATAGAAATGGTTGTGAGAGTTCAAAATAAGTGCCAATGAAAACAAGGTTAAAACAAAAACTAACGCCGCATTGGCCAGCTCCCGGACCAGCAGCATTGGGCTAGCCCAGGAGAATCAGTGCAGGGATAACCGCGCGGCTGGTGCTGCGCTCCTGTGGCTTCTCTCACATTCAAGGAGAAGCAAGAGTGCTCGATGCCTCTCAGGATCAGGGCCTTAGAAACAGAAAATGAAACTGACCGTTTGTGCTTCCTCTGCCCGCCCAGCAAAGCCAGAAACGGCAGACAGGGAGGAGAGATGATAGAGAAAGAGAAAGAGGAGAAGGTGAACAAGCCTCTTGAATCCCCAGCCAAGCTGAGTTCCAGACTGCGGAAGCAAAGCCCTTTCGATTCTCCCGTCCCTTCCGATGCCAGCATAACACCAGCAACAACAGCCGGAAAAACAATAAAATTCCACATAAACACCTGATCCTCCTCTATTCCCCTTTGCGATGAATGTAGAACAATAGAGATCGGTACCCTGTCCGTGGCACAAGCACTCTGAGGTAACCTTTGCTGCAAAGGGAGCTCCACCCTTATTCTGATAGGGCCTACACAAAACAAGAGCGACGCTAGAAAAGACTCGGCTTGTAAACCGAGCTTGTCCCAGCTAGGCTGTACCACAGCAGCCCGACGACGTGGTGTATTGGGACGGAGCCACAGGGAAACGGATTGATTTAGCAACGCAAGGCGGGGTAAGGCCCAAGTGGGAATTTCTGCAAGGGCTAGGGGAGGGAACTCACAGTGGGTTGGTAAGCCATTGGCCGGGGTCCATCTCCAAGCTGGCCAATGGGGAGAAGGGGAAGGGGAGTTAAAACATTACTTAAAAGTAGAGCGCTCTCTAGGGACGAGGCCGGGGGGATTCTAAAGTGCGAGTCTCAGGCCCCTGGGAGGCCAGGGCAGCTGCCTAGTCACGTGTCCCGAGGTTTTCTCTGTCTTCCTTCATCTTCAAATTTGATCCTTTAAGAAAACCAACAACCACCGAAAGCTACTGGCCAAGCGGAGAGGGGCAGGTGAGATCCCCAGTGCAACCGCAGCTCTGGTCCTGCTGAGCAGACAGGCTTGAGGCTTAAGGCAACTGTAACATGCGGGCTGAGGGGGCTCTGGAGAAGGGTGGAGAGACTCTGCAGGTTTAGCTTCCAACGCGGATCCCGCGTGGAGACTCCAGTGTGTCACAGGCTCCTTAGGCGCCGGCGGACGGCTCTGCAGCCCCACGAGAAGGAGGGGGAAGCTGAGGGACAGTCTAGTCATTCTTTGGCAAATCAGTTCCCCAGATGTTTGCTGGGGGGCTTATCTCCAGATGTTTGGAGAGGCTCAGCCTGCCGGCTCAAACTGTCCCCGCCAGGCCCCAGAGGAAGCCGCCCCCCGGTTCTGTCAGAAGAGGCAGGATCTCCTCAGGGGCCTGGCCTTGCTCAGTTCAGAGGTCAGCGACCTGTTCATTTGCTTGGTGGTGAGCTTCATGCTCTTGGCCGCTTCCACGGCCCGGCTCAGGGACCAGTTGAGGTCCTCCAGGTCGTCGAAGTCAAGCATCAGAGAGTGGTGGTGACCATGGGCTTGCTGCCGGGTGGCCCAGGGCTTCAGCTCCGCCACTCTGTACGGGCTGGAGTAATGGGCAGGCAGGCCATCTGGGCCGGGGACTGAGGTAGGTGCTGGTGGAGAACAGTAGCTGGAAAAAAAACAACAAAGACTAAATACAGTGCGCTGAGGGAGGAACAAGCAAACCTAGATCATCCCTGACAGGCGTTTGTCTAACCTGTTCTCCAAACCCTGGGGGTTCCATAACCTGTTCCAGAGCTGAACTACCCTCAGAGTTAGAAAGTTTTGCCTAATATCTAACCTGAATCTTCCACACTGGAAACTAAGCTGATTACTTGTTGTCCTACCCTCAGTGGACCTGGAGAACAATTGATCACTGTCCTCTTTAGAACAACTTTTTCCATATTGGAAGGCTTATGCCCCCCTCAACCTTTTCTTCTCTAGACTGAACGTGCCCCCTTTTGTATCCTTTCCTCAGAGGTCAGGTTTTCCAAACCTATCACTTCTGTTCTCTCTCCAGTTTGTCCACATCTTTCTTAGAGTGTGGTGCCCAAAATGGGACACACCGCTCCAGATGAAGCTCCTAAGTGCCTAAATCACTTAGGCTTGGCAACGCTGCGTGGAGCAATACCTAAATAGCTTTAAAAATCTGGGCCTACGTGATTTGACCATGGTCACGCAGGATATCTGTGGAAGAGCAGGGAACCAAAACCATTCTCCCGAGTCCCAACTTAGCGCCCTAACCGCTGCACTCTCTTTCCCCTCCACAGGCTCTGCTTTGGCTCTAGAGATCCTAGGCTGCCTCCCACAATCCCAGAAGGAAACTCTGAAGACCCCTCCCCATGGTAACCCCAACCAACATGGCGTGGGCCATTCTTACAGCACAGAGGGCGAGTAAGGCACCAGGGGCACTGTTGGGATGTAGTTGACAGCTGTGCCAGGGGGTGGGGCCGCCAGGTACCAGAGGCCAGGCTGCTGCGGCTTCTCGGGTTTGTGACTGAGGCCGGAGCCTTGAGGTGAGGCGCTCTCTGTGCCGCGGCCTGTCGCTGTGGAGAAGAACGACACACGGTAAGAGACACCCGGGTATTCGGCATGAATGGACAGGAAACCCACGAGGCTACTTCCATCCCTGGTGCTACGCTACTGACTCCAGGGGCGAGTCTGGCCTGAGGACAAAGAGAGGGCAGGGGATGCACCCCTCAATCTACTGGAATAACTCCCTGGGATGAATCACACCTGCAAGCCGCTGTGCTGGAAAACCCGGCCCTGGGATCTGCAACTGCAGCAAGTGTCAGGCCCTCCGCTGTCAGTGCTCCAGCCCTTACGCGGACGCCTCTGAGCTCTCCCAGACAGCACTCCATTCCCTCCCAGCCACTGCTGGGACTGCAGCAGCTGTGAGATACAGCCAGCGTGCCAATACTATTACCTACAGCGACTCCTACTGGCAGAGGCTGGCGCTGCAGCACTCCAATTCCATTACCTATAGCACCTCCAGCTGGCTGAAGCTGGAACTAGCATGGCTGGGAGCTCTACTGCTATCCTCTGCAGACCCTCCTTTTTGGAACGGCAGAGTTTTGAATTCAGCTTTCAGTGTGGCCTTGGCCAGTATGTCCCTCTGCTAGATGGGAACCATTCACCAGGGTCACTCCTCAGGCAGAGCGGCTCTTCATAGAACAGAAACATTCAAACAGAGCAAACTGGTCACCCACCCTGTGCTGCTTTGTCCCTGGTTTTAGAAACAGGGGTGCTCCTGGTCCCGTTGCAGGTTGGACAGTGCGTCTTCTTTGGAGTGCTATGCTGAGCGGGTCTCACCGTGTCCCCTGCTGCTGCATTGCCTAAAAAACACAGAGGACAAACAGTGAGTAAAGTAACTCCACAAAGATCTAAACGCCAAACGGCTGTAGAAGTCCATAGGAGGTTTCAGGCTGTTTGGATTAAGGCAATTTGCAGAAAGTAAAAACTAAAAAGTTGATTGCAAAGAATGCTGGGTCACAACACGCAAATGGAACCATACACCCTTAGCTCAGCTGTGGGTTCCTATCAGCGACAGGACTGCGCCCTCAGCAGCTGCAGGGAAACAGCCTCAGATGTGCAAAAATTCAGGCAAAGCACCTGAGGGGATCACAACTTGCATGCAATGTACTCAAAATGCTGGGTGCTAAATGCAAGTTAATCTTTAGCCAAGTTAAATGGTTCAATACAGGTGGCTGCTAGTCCAGAAAGCTGGTCGTTTCTTTATGTGCCGTCTGTTGCTAGCATTGGGAAATACGATGAACAAAGCAGGTTAGAACACAGAGCTTGCAAACGATAACAACTGGCTTTAGCACAATGGGAAAACTGCAAGATTGCAACAAAGGCCAGAAAAATGCAAGGATTACGGCTGATCTGATAGCCTCATCTTGACTAGGATGACCAGATGTCCTGTTTTTAAAGGCACAGTCCCGTTTTTGGGGACTTTTTCTTATATAGGCGCCTATTAGCCCCTGTGAAAAAACGGGACGGGGTGGGGGGTATCTGGTCACCCTAATCTTGACAATGTCACCCATCCTATGATTCTATGACCCTGTCGATTATGTGGGGTGCTTCCGTAATAATGAACAACATCCACAGAGTCACATGTAACAAAGGCGAGAGCAAGCGACATATGTGCAACTGGGCTGAGTTAACAGTCCAGCAGTGTAGGACGCCACATGCTTTGATCTGTACTAGCCTGCTCTCTTGTGGTAGGGATACAACCTAACCCAGTATCTGCAAATCTCACGGTCAGAGTGACTACCTGGCCAGTCCTGCTTCTGCACAATCTGCAGAGGGAACCGGCTCCTACCTTTTCCAATACGAAGGAGGTCCCTCCACCCCGAGGTTGGCTCTGAGACCCTCTCACCACTCTCAGAGCGCATTCCACCCAAAACACATCTGCATGATCTCTGCATCTCTCTCATCGGGGTGGTGTGAGGCTTCGTTATCTCATTGGTTCAGGCCTTAAGTAACTAATGGTTTCGTTAGTGGGTATTTGTGAAGCCCTCAGAAATCTCAGGGAGCAGACGCGAATGAAGTGCAAAATCTTGTTATTTTACAGGTTGTAAATATTAAGCAAAGCAGCTCCGAGGCGTGATTCCTTGGGGTCTGGCCCAAGATGAGCAGATGGGATATTTACCAGCTTGTGTCCTGGTCCCTTGGCAATGGAGGCAGGAAGTGGGGCCCGTGTCTTCCCTCCGTTCTGGGGACACAGGGGCCGATAAGTGGTAGCGCGTCCCTGCAGAATGCAACAAGAGCTGGCTCAGCACCCTTCGCGGAGGGCACCCAGCTGGGAAGGGGGAGAGGGGGGGACTGAGCGGTGGCGCTCACATGGCTGGGAGAGGAAGCTCCCTCCTGCCTGGTAAGCAGGGCTGGCTCCAGGCACCAGCTTGTCAAGCAGGTGCTTGGGGCGGCCGCTCCGGAGAGGGGCGGCACGTCCAGGTATTCGGCAGCAATTCGGCAGACGGTCCCTCACTCCGCCTGGGAGTGAAGGACCTCCCGCCGAATTGCCGCCGCAGTTCACGATCACGGCTTTTTTTTTTTTTGGCTGCTTGGGGCGGCCAAAACCCTGGAGCCGGCCCTGCTGGTAAGCATAACATCAAGTCAGCGTGTGCATGGGGCAGAGAGCGGAGATCCAGTTTAAGAACACAGGGTGGCCCATGGTGTTATCAGAGAGGCGGCACCAAGGCCGAGCAGGGCCTGGTTCGTGCTCACCCACCTGTGTAATGGCCCTTGAATGTCAGTGGCCTCGGAGAGCTCTGCCTGGAGGAGAAGCTTGTCCTGGGTTTCCCATCCCGAGCCCGTGGCGCGGGGCAGTCTGACTCCGACGCTGTAGAACACCGAGAACACCCGATTAGACGGTCAGTCACGTCTGCTAGACACCTCCCTAGTGAGTTTCTAACCAGCGAGTGCATTGCCCCGTGTGCTGGGGGTGCTGCTCCGGGTGCCTGTTCTCTAGGCACTATGGGATAGCTGACTCGCTGTTGTATCAAGCAGGCAAGGTACTAACAAGCTTCAACAGGACTTTATTTTTACAGTGGAAACCTCTTTTCCAAGCTGCTGCTGCACCCTCTGTAACCCTCACTCAGCCTCCTCCACTCCTCCCCCCCGTTGTATCATCCTTTCAGACTCCCAACAGCCAGTGCTCCCAGTTCTAATAATACAAGCAGCATCTAAACACCACACTCTCCCAGCATGCACTGGTACAAGAGCTATTAGGGGGCGGGGTAGGTGTGGTGCCGTGGTGCGAACCCGACTCAAGCGTGTGTTGTCATTACCAGGTCAGAGGAGGGAATTGCAGGCGGGTCGCGCAACCACAGTTGCGCTTGTAGCGACCACCGGCCCTCGTGTGAATGAAACGTCACAGGATCTAGGGTAATGACCGTGAAGAGCTGGGCACACATTTGGATCCAGGTCCAGACTCCAGCTTTCCGAAAAGTCAGGAGGGCTGGATCTGGGCATGAGTCTGCCTATCACTAACGTTCCCAGGGTGCTGGTCTCAGTGCCCACTTGTGTGCACCACAGAGTGCCCATTCTCACCTCCTGCACGCATAGGAAGGGCGCCTGAAAATCCCTTTTAGGAGGGGGAATTCAAAGGAGGAAAAGCAAATCCTGGTGTCTCTGCAGTCTGCTGCCCCCGAGTACTTGCTCCTGGATCTGGTTGATCCCAGAGGGGGTAGGTTCCAACGGGTCTACTTACTGAGGTCCCGTTCAGGCCCATCCCGAGGGAGCGACGCCGACCTCACCCGCCTCGCTGGCTTGATCGCTGGAGCCGGCTCCCCAAACTCGCCTGGGCTCCTCTCTGCGGATTCGCTGGGAAAGGGACAGACACAGCGTGAAGTCGAGGGCTCAGCACCCCGGTTCTGGGTGCAGGGGGTTTTAACCACCCCCTCCACCCGGCCCTGCGGGGGCTCCGCTTGCACCGAGTGACAGTCACCGCCTCTGCCTTGAAGCATGGAGAGGACGAGCTGCCATGTGCTTACAGCCTGCAGATGGGGTCCGCGGGGAGACTGGCAGGACTGCTGGGGGGACTCAGGGCACTAACGCAATCATCTGTCACCCTCTGCGGCTCTGGCTGTCCGTGTGGTCTGCACATGGGTGAAATGAGCCTGGCCCATTCCTAGGATCCTGGGGAAGCTTGTCAGTCTCCCAGAAAGCTGCATGGGAAAAGGCCCACACCCCACCTGGCCCCTGTCAGAGCTACTGGCCCTTCACCGTGCGATAAAGGGCCCGATTCTGTCAGCATTACACGAGCCTAACTCCCACTAGCTTCGACAGGAGCTATACGGCCCGTGTCCCCAAAAGCGCCAGCCGAGGCTGGGACCCCCCCTGTGCTGTCTCACACCTGGCGTTCCCTACTCCCCACTTCCACCTGCCTGGCACTACTTCCTCTCCATCCTGTCACACCCCCTCACCACTGTTGGAGCAAGAGCCTTCTCCTCACTCAGTTCCCACCGGCTTAACAGCCTCCCTGTAACGTCTGCAAGTCTCAGCAGAAAACAGGTCAGTTCCACCGGGGGGCAGAAATCTCCCCGGGCACCGGAGAGAACCGGAGAAGGAGGCGGCTGTCGGCCAGCCTATGTCACTGAACTCCCACTGGCAGAGTTTGCAGGAAAGGCACAATAGGCAACAAGGCCACGTTATGCCACACACTGGCACCTACCCAAAGGGGCCTGAGTTTTGGACTGAGGGGCCGTTCCCCATGGGCTGCTTCCTGCTCCTAGCGGTGCGTGGGGACGACTTTCCCTCTGGGTAGCTGCGGGATCGGTGCAAACTCTCCTCCAGCCGCTGCCGAAGCCGCGAGACCTCGTCCTGCAGAGCCCGGATGGCCTGGCTGGGATGAGAAGGGGAAAAAAGGATTAATAAGTGCAGGTTACAAGAAAAATGTCCGATCCAGAAGGAAAATGGGGAACACTCCATTCTCTCTGCCTGTCTGAAATCACATGGCCAGTCCCATCTCTGCTCCCCAGACCCTTGCAGAAGGAACACCATTGCTCACCCCCCTGGAGACTCGAGAGTTAAAAGTAACCACGTCTATAGGCCTGTCTACCAAGAGGTGTGACTGCAGCGCATAGACACACCGAAGCTAGCTTTAATCTAGATCGAAGCTAGCTTGAGTAACAATAGCAGTGAAGCAGTGGCAGCATGGACTAGCCCCACCCACCCAGGACCTGGGGTAAATACTCAAGCAGCTGACATTGCTTCACAGCTATTGGCCCCTAAACTAGCTGGTGCCCCTGTAAAATGCCACAGATGGTACTGGACACGGCGAATGCAGGCTGCAATCAAATAAACCGGCAGCCAGTTACAGCCTAGAGGAGCACGGGATTGCCCTTCCAAAGGAACTCTGGAAAGGTGGAGAAACCATGAGGGGTCAACAGCATTTGCTAAGAGACGGAACTCTGAACTTAAACCTGCATCCATGTGTGTCGCTCTCCTCGTTACAATTCTGCACCAGTCCGCGCATGGCTCGCGTGGATGAGAGAGTGGGACAGGAAGTGTGCACACATTTTCCACTAGAATCTAATCCCAGTGCAGCTTGAGTCAGCAACGCAACTCCGATCCGAAGCGCTGGACCAGCCTGTGCTAGGGGACGTGCACGTTGACCCAGTCATGGAGATCAACCACGCTCTTCTCAGGTCCGTGGAGAAGTTTTGCTACCTAAGGAGTACGTGGTCACAGAATGCCATAATTGAGCGTGGGATTCCCCATCGCACAGCCCACATTCTGCATTGGGAATGCCATCCCACTGCCTCTGTCAAGGGAAGCACCAAGCTAATTAGCTATCAGGCAGTCATGCTTATGATGCTTACCCAAGGCCAGATTTTATAGCCAGCTAAAGCAAAGCACTGTTCTCCTGGGGACCAGTACAAACGATATAAAGACACACTGAAGTCAAACTTGGAAGCCTATCAGGTTGACCCCAGCCGCTGGAAAGCAACAGCCCACAGCAGAGAAAGATGGCAGCAGATTTGTCCTGTCACTGTTAACTGTTGCGAAGCAAGATGCAGCCTGCAATGGTCATGGACAATCTTGTCTGTCCCACATGTAACTGTGTTTGTGGTTCTCGCATTGGTCTGATCTCACGTATCCGTAGTCCCCTTTAGTGTTGACTGAATTCTCATATGTCAACATTGACGTGAGACTCCATCGGCATCAGATGTACCCTAGAAGGTACTTTCAGGATGCACCAACAGCGGCAGCGGCTGCACCCAAGTTCTCTCTCTTCAGAGGCTTCTACGGTCTGACTACAGGGCAAGCTAACGGTGCCACAGCTACGTGACCCAGTGTGGTGGCCCAATCCCAATGAGCCCCGTCTTCCACGTCTGAGGCTCCCAAGGCATTTCACAGTCTAAAATGGATATGCAGGAGTCACTGACATGCAGCCATCCCTGGTGCAGGACAATACATGAGGAAGACTCCTGTATTCAACTGAGACCATGGGGGAATTTATGGAAGCAGAAGGTATTTGGCTACCCTGGAAACAGGCTAGGAGATGGGTTAACGCGCCTCCTCCTGTGGAAAGAGCCATGGGGCCTAATTGTTTAGAGGTGCTAAGCACCCACAACCCCAGCTGAAGTTAACTGGAGCTCTGGGAGCTCAATCGCCTCCGGCAATTAGGCCCCGTGGAAGCTGCAATGACCACGAATGGTCAGGGAAGGACGTGGTGAGTCTCGGGGAAGCAGCATCCATCTCACACTGACCCCCATCAGCAGGAGGGAGTGAACACCCATGAAGAATGAGCGGGCAGGACATTTTCAATGTAAGGACATTTTGCCAAAACGTGCTGCTTCATTGAAGCCGAAACGTTTTCTGGCAACGGATCCATTATGACGACGTTTCTGTCGGGAAACGAGAGAGGTGGACTAGAGAGGGGACCTCCTTCCCCAGGGCTGTCCCGCAGCCCTTCCACTCGGGGAATAATGAGGAACAGGGTCTGTTTTGCTTTCGAGAGGACCCTGGGGGAGAATGGGAAGGAACGGAAATATGGGCTTTACACACGGAGCTTTTCTGAACGTCTGCAAAGATTTCAAGCCGTTAGGTCTCACAGTGCTCGGCCGGGTTCTCTGGGCTCTGGAGTTGATTCAGTGCTGCTCCAGCGCTGGCCGGGAAATGTGATATTTGTGTCTATACATTCTAACTCGGCCCCTCTGACTAAATGCACAAGACAGCCAGCTGCAGAAGGAACGTTTAAACTGCTACGTTACTCTGCTGGCTATCACAGCAGCTGGGGGGAAAATATGCCTGCATTAATACTTACTGTGGTGGCATTTTCCAGACTGCCAGGCAAATGTATGCTTAGGGGAAGCGTGTGGCTTTCTTTTCAGGTCACCAAAGGGTTAACCACCTCCCTTTGGAGAGTGCCCGTCCTTTAGTTTTGCTTTGCCACGGGAACTAGAAAGATCCCTTCTCCTTAGGGAATTGTGTCACCTAGTCTTTCTTGAGATGCCCTACAGGGATCTGTTTTTCAGACAATGCTCCACACCCGGCCACTGCAACTCAGGCCCCTTTAAGGCACTCAGGTAGGGCACCCAGATCACTAGTCCCTTTTGACAATCTTGGCCTGAAGGTTCCACAATGGAACGTGTCCTGTGAGCGGTGACAGGAGAACCTCAAACCACGTGGATACACTCTGGAAGCATGGAGCCTTCTCCAAATGAGCCGGGCCTCCGGGTTCTGCAAAGGCAGGTACGAAACCTCCCGGGAACTGGCTCTCTCACCAGATAGCTGCCGGAGACGCAGCGAAATCAGCGCTTTCTCCTTCCTATTTGAGCCCCATACAGCATAGCAGGGAGTGGGCTAGAAATACCAAAGAAGTTACCCAGACAAAGGTGACGCAAATTTGACTGGTCAGTTCCAGCCTACTCATAATCTTGGGTTCAAGGTTCATTGAAATCCGTGGCCAACTCAGGTCTCTCTGAGGTGTCACTAAGCTGCACATCACAACGTCTCTCAGATCTTCATGGCGACAGCGGGCGAAGGACTCGGATCTCCCTGCTCCAAAAAGCACACGGCCCTGCCAGCTGAGCTGAAGGAGAATCTCCAGCAGCACGATGGGATCGGAGACAAACCCGAGCAATGCTGACTCCACCCAGTAGGAGGCAGTGGGGCGCAGACACACACTGTCCACTTCATTACAGGATGCAGGACACCTTCTGATGTCAGCTCAGCTTTCGGGGGTGGCCCTGTTAGCCCTAATACACAGCACAAGCTGCTGCCCTTTAGCTAGGCAAATACATAATCACCCTCAGGGAAATAAACACCAGGGTCCAGATTCTTAGCCAGTGTAAACTAGTGTCGCCCCACATCAGCGACGATGCTGATTTATGCCAGCTGAGGATCCAGCCGCGTCAAATTAAAACAAGGAGGAAGGTTTGGGAATTCACACTAGGTTTGCCAGCCAACCCCACTGAAATAGTTTGCAAGGTTCTGGAAACCTCAGACTGCCCCAGGGTCTTCTCGCCCCACGCTGGGCAAAGGTCTGGCTCCAATCGGGGTCTCACGCAGGTTTGTGAGAGAGCAGAGGGGGCAGGTTTCTTACTCTGTCATTCCCCTCCCTCCTCTCGTGAGTGACACGAGCGTTAACACTTTACCTGCCAGGCTGAAATGAGGCAGCCAGGCCGTGAGCAGCGGGACAGCGAGGCGAACCAGATCACCGTTTGCTTCAAGAGAGGCCAGTTCTCCTGGCTCTATCCCCCTAGCTACGGAAGGCACCTGCATTGAACTAAAAGCTTTCAGTCCAGCTCACAGCTCCACCCAACCACTCGGCTAGCGAGGGTGATGGGAACTCCCTGACCCTTTCCCACCAATCTGCTCTTGCTACAGCCCATCCCCGGGGCAGCGATCACAGAGGCTGCCCTGATCTCTCACTGTCCCGGATCCTCCCCCTGGTTACGCACTCCTAGAACAGCTGCCTCCAAAGACCACTTTGTCCCTGGTTTGCCCAGCAGGATCCGATCTGGCCCCACTCTGCTTCCCAGTCCCAGACACGGCAAAGCCTTTGACCGAGGGGCTAGCATCCACCTGCTAGAATAAGCCTCCAACCTGGCCTCGCTGTGGTGACGGTGAAATGAGTTGGATGGTCTCTGCCTTGACCCAGGGGCCAGCCTGCGTACGGGGTGCAGCCCCCACGCTGAGGCCACACAAATCGGAGCGATACGCACATGGTGGAGAAGGGCAGGATTGGTGCTGTCATATCGAGTGTTTCTCCGCTTCCTCCCTCCGGCTAGCCGGCTCCAGTGACACCCCCGTATTGGTGAGGCGGCCTCCTGTGGCTTTGAGATCTCTCATCTCCACGAGGGAAGGGGAGCTGCCTCTGGATTCACTCCCATGAAAGAGATCTATTGTACCGAGCTTCCCAGCCTGCCCGTCCCAAGGCCTGGTCCCTCTCAGCACGTCTGAGCCCAAGGAAACAAGTGAGCGGCCTTTCTAAAGCCACATGCGCTGGAACCATTCCATCAGCCCAGTATAAACCAGTCCTAGAGCAGGGTGGAGACTGGAGATAAGGGATCTCGCCTGGGGTGGGCACTTTAAGACGCGGAGTGCTCGGATCTCCCCAGGAGCTTTAAAAACGTCCCTAGTCCTCCAGGCACAGAAACCAGCGCAGTTTCCTCCCGGCCCCACCCCTGCCACACTCACGTCGGAGAGAGGCAGCGTCCTAGCAACGCTCTCAGAAATGTTTGCTGACATTATGCAAGGAGAGGGCACAGAACGGGCAGAACACCCCACCCTCCCACACCTCCCCTGCTCAGAGAAAGCAGATAAACAAGCCCCCCCCCCCATCCCCCGCCATGATCGGGGGCTGCTTGGCTCGCTGGGAGCTAACGACGCTCCAGGGAAATCTAATGACAGCGCTGGATACAAAGCTCTTTCCCGAGAGGACAGCTCCAGGGATTGCAGTCGGGAATGGCCCAGAGTTGACACCACTAACAGAGAGCCCAGGGTGTGACTTAGTGTCACATCTTCACGTCATAATGCTCCATTGGGAGATCAAGTCAGGGCTCTTACAGCCTAGGACCGCAGCAGCCCGGCTCAGAGATGGAGCTGCCACTGAGGAGGCTGGTCACCACAATGGAGAAATGCTGCCAAGATTCGTGCACAGCCAAAGGTGCAGAGGGGCTGTGGGTCTCACCCCAGCAGCCCATCCCTGCAGCAGATGCTGGTACCCCAAAGGGCCAGGGAAAGCGGCTGCTGTTGCTGACACAGCCCCGCCCCCGAAGCTGAGTTCACACTCACTCTCGTTCCACGCGGGAGCCCAGGAGGCCGTGGTGAGCCCGAACTGGGGAAGGCGATGTGGTGGTGGAGCTGGGTGGGGGTCTAGTTTTGCTGGGACGGTGATCAGAAGTGCTGGCCCTGCTGTGCCGCTCTGCCTCGGAGTCCGTGTGAGCTGGGGACATAAGGAGACAGTGCCAGACGTTAAATGGCCGAGACCTTTGGGTGCCTCTGTTTATTTCACCGGCGACCTGGACCTGACCCAGACACCTTCCCTCCCCGCTAATGTGGCTCTGGGTGGGAGAGGATTCAGTCTCCATGGTCCAGTCAGTCCTTGACCTCTCTGCCAACACATGCACTGTGGACCTCTGCTCAGTGGAATGAGACCTTCCCAAACTCATTCCACCCAGGTCACCCCATAGCCATGTTAGTCGCTATCAGCTTGAGTGGCATTCGAACCAGCACCCAGGAAGTGAAAGGCTCCATTTCCCAGACCCAGTTTCCAGAGCCACCCACTGTCAAAGGAACAGGACTGAGTGATGGAGGCTCCCCGGTACATTACCGGTTTCCCTCCGAACCATGCGCCTGAGGAAAAAGGGGCCACGGGCTGGATTTGTCTCAGGCCATAAACCAAAGGGAGGATTTAAGATTCTGGGAGCCCTGAAATCTAGTCTGCCTGTGAGCAAACTTCAAGCCAAATCACAGAACCTGTCTCCAAAGGCTGTGGGTATGAGGGGGCGAGAGATCTCTGGGTGATGGGAATTGAGGGTGGGGAGAGGTCACTAGCTGGTACAGCCTTAATTTGGGGGACCAATACAGCTCCCCCAAGCGATGTGGAAGTGGATACTCTCTGTGGGCTTTTCTTAGGTCTCTCTCCCTGGCTGTCTGAGCCCCATCATCCCCCTTTAAAGCACCATTTCCCAAGCAGGCACATGGGAATGACTAGCACTGGTCCAAATCTTTTAGATCAAAAATGAAAATTTGGGTGGAAAAGTTTCATTTTGGGCCACGTTTTCCCAGTGTTCTATTGAAACACCAAATCCCCCCAAATGTTGGTTTTCAAAACACGATTTTTTTAAACTAAAAATAATTTTTGAAAACCACGAGATAGGTGGGGGGGGGGGGGGGGGAAATGGAAAATGTTCTAAAAAAAATTGATATTTTTTGTTTGTATCAGCAGCAGCTCCTCTCACTGTAGGAAGACGGGAGGAGAACTCTGCCCCCTACAGGAAACAATGTGTGTCTCATGCTGGAGGTGCCCAGACACCCAGGTGATGGGCACTTTCTACTCACTGATGTCTGCGTCTGCTCCCACCTCGCTGGTGATGCTGTTTGTCCACTGGGGAGGGGAGCTGGTTGGGGAGGGGCTGCCCCGGGGCAGGCTGTGTCTCCGGGTACTGCCTCTGGGGGGCACCTGGCTGGCAGAGGTGTACATGCCCAGCAGTTCCTTTTCCGACAGCAGGGGGGCTGCCTCTTTCCGCAGGGAAGTGCGAAGGGCAGCAGGGCTGGATGTGGGGCCAGATCTTCCCAGCATGCCGGGGGTCCTGGGAACAAGGCAAACACACAGGCCTCACTGAGGGACTATCACCAACCCAGCTGCTACTGCGCTTCACCCAGCTGGCTGGTTTCCTCTGGTCTCTTCCTTCATAAGTCTTTCCTGGCACCCGTCCCAGCCACTGCTCAGCCCACGCATTCTGTAACTACCCTCCCCCTGTTCACTAATCACCCCCTTTGCCATTCCATGTGCTCCAGACTCCCTCGCCCCATTCACCCTAGTCCCCAATTCACTGCTCACCCCATGCACCCCATTCATGCCACTTCCTCGTGCGCCTCTCCCCCAGTCTGATCATCTGCTCTAGTCCCTCCCTTTTCTCTCACCCCCATTCACCAATCCCCACTGGGCCCCATATACTTAGCCTCCTCCCCATGCATAGGCTCCATCACATCACACATTCCTTCAGCCCTGGACACTTTTTATCAGCCCCCCCCCCCAGGGCAGGAGAGGGGACGAGGGCAGGTCATAGGAGCGGGAGTGGGGAGAAGAGAGACAAGAGTCCATACGCAGTGCGAGAGGAGCGATGCTCCGGGGTGCGCGTCAGCGGGGATACCCTGCTGGCCTCTGACCCCACAAACCCGCTGTCCGTCTCTGGAGACACGATGCGTTGATCCTGCAACAAAGGGAAACTTGATCCAGTTCAGATCAACACAAGGGATGCTGGCCATGTGACCAGGCCGAGCCGGTCTGTAGCTGGAGGGGAGACCGCCAAGTACAAGCATACTGGTGGATGGTGCTGGTCAATCAGTAAGTGGTGTTCCTCCCTCGTAATCAGCACTGAATAAATGCCTCAGATGGTATTAGGGGGTGCTACGTTGCTGGAGCCATTGTCTTTTATGGGAGAAAGAAGTCTGAAGTTCTGAAGCACATGGTCATTAAACTAAACCCCATGGTCCATTCCACAGGAATCAGGGTATTACCTCCACAGGCAACGGGCCATATTCCACGTTGGAGAATTGCATTCTGCCCTGGCAAACTCTCCTGCAGCTTCAAACATGGAAATGATCCTTCCCTTCCTTTCTAAGAACCTGCTGGGTGGTGTTCCAGTGTGCTGTTAAACAGCTGCGGTGGACCACACACCAGAGATGGCTGCATTTCAGCAGCTGAGAAGGCAATTTCTGTATACATAGGGCCTTATTTTCAGAAATAGCTTCTGGATCTGTGCCCCAAATTTAGTGACCCCGAGTAGATGGGAGCCCTGCCCTCCATTTCACCCTTCTGGGCGCTTACCTCGGACCGGGAGGATTTTGCCTGACGGAAAGGCTTCTGTGGAAGGTGCTCAGAAATGGCGCTGCCCACCATGCTGCTCTGGCGGGATAGTGTCTCCTGCTGCTCCCCGAAGGACGGCTTGGGGATTGCATCCTGGGGCCTGGCTTTAATAGCCATGTTCCGAGGGAGGGACTCCTCACCCTGGACAGAGGACAAGCGACTGCTCTTCCTGACCAGCTGCCGGCGTTCCCCTGGCTGCAGGGTGTGCGACCTCCTCTCCGGGGGCTGCCTGTTAGGGTGAGAAAGCAACACCAGTCAGAGCCTTCCATCAAGATGGGGCAGTGCCCCCTTGTCATAGCTCTGCTGCCATCTGGTCTCCCAGTCCCTGCAGCACCACCAGGTTCAGGGGCACAGCCGCCCGCCACCCCACGGTTACTGCTGGCAGCGGCTCAGGGAGCTTTCGGGGAGCACTGAACCTACACGGCACAATAGGTCTGCACCTGCTCCCACTGGAACCAGTGGCGATGCCCCCATTGTTGCTGTCAGCATAGTTCAATGGGAGCAGAGTCAGGCCCACCAGGTGCCCAGCTAGTCAGGTGTCTGCTTCCACGCCCGAGGCTGCACCTCGAGAGCTGGGTGGAGAAAGGTCCGTCCGGTTCCCAGAGGATTTCCAGAGTTGAAATCTGGGTCAGTTCCGAATCGAAATGAAAATCAGAGTGCTCCACAAAAGGATGGGAGACCACTACTCCTGTGGGCTGTTTCTGGGAGCCCCGGTTCCAGGGTGCTCTGACTGGAGGGCTGCTCCCAGAGACTTGGAAGCCCTAGGGGCCGGGCGGGCAGGCTGCGAAGGAGCCGGGTGGGCGCGCTGGCAGGAAACCAGGCAGGATTCCATTTCTCTCTCACACACACACACACACACACACACACACACACACAGCTCTCGACAGACTGGGCTGTTGGAACTTTGTTGGCATCGCAACCGTCTCTGCGAAACATTTTGATTTCCAGCAATCAGCGAAGTCAGACAAAAAGGTGTTTCCTAGGAACCTCTCTGACCAGCTCTATGCAGCACTCTGCTGAGAGTCTGGCCCCGGTGAGGAAAAGCACCGTAAATCACAGGCCCCAGGGCCTACACGTGTGTATTGCAACGATGTGGGGAGTCAGCAACCAGATGGGTGGATTTATACCTTAGCTTGTGAGCTTTATTCAGGGCAGGGACGGCATCTTCCTTTACATATGTACAGCTCCTGGCACAGTTTGGGCTTTTACTGTGGTCTCTGAGTGCCTTACAGACATGCTACAAGTAAACAGCCAAAGCCTCAGTTTCTTGGTTCTCTCCTAGTCAGTAGAATGTGTTCAAGTTTGCATGCTCAGTTTTCTTCCCCTCTTCCCACCCCCCATTTCTTCCTCCTCTTGGCCTCGCCCTCCTTCTCCTCATTATTTACTTTGCAATGGGCTCACCCCCAGGGGACAGAGCCCCCTTCGCTTCCGCAGCCAGCCCTGCCCTCCAAAGCGGGGTCAGAAATAGCTGAAGGCTCCTTTGTTCTGCTTGTGACTTGGAGAGAGAGAGAGAAAGAAAGAAGGCGTCTTTGTGCGCCTGGTTTATTACATTTTATCCGGGTAAAGTGAAAGTGGGACTCACTTCTCATTTAGGTCACCCCCAGACACCCAGACAAAATACCCTGGTAAATGTAACACAGCAGAACAGCACGTAGTGGGGTTAGACTGAGTCCACACTGGCCAATACACCATACACCACTGCCCTGCTGCTACCCTCAGTTTCTGCAACATTGAAGATTTCATTTAAAAAAAAAAAAAAAAAAATGAAGGTGAAAAATTTCCAAAAGTGGCCACTGATTTTGGGCGCCGAACTCGAGAGCATCCAGAGGCAATTCCGATTGTGAGCTCTTTGGGGAAGAGAGCATCTTTCTGTTCTGTGTCTGTCCGGCCTAGCACAATGGCGTCCCGCTTCCATGACTGGGCTCAGAGGCACTACCACAATACAATACAATACAATCAGTAAGCAAGTCCATTTGTGCACCTAAAATGCAAGCATTTTGCAGAGGGTTTAACAAAACTCCTGACTCTCCAATCCCATGGAGTCAGTTTGTGGGATGGATGATTCATGGGGATAAATTTTCGACATAACTTTTTCCCTTTTTATGCTTAAAGAGCTTGCATGCTGTGAAGGCTATTTGTTTCAAATCTCTCTCTCTCCCCATGAAATACTAAGGAACAACAAAGGACTGATTTTCAGAGATCTCAGGAGAAGCACTAGATGAAATGACAGGAAATTACAGGTTCCAGTCCCACACTGGGCCCTAGATAATTGAGACACACAGAAGCAGTGGCCACCTTTGAAAATCTGGACCGGTCTAGCCATCATGGCTGCAAAGAAAACTTTTCAAATGCAACGTAATGCTGTGCAGCCTTCCTGAGAAACAACAGTCCCGGACAGCCACGAACTACCCCATTCCTCTGTGGGTGTTACCTCTGAACCCTAACAATGGCAAGACAAACACCAGTAATATAAACTATTTCACAGCTGATCAGTTTAGCAGAAACATAAAGCCCTGCACTTTAGCCTTTGGGTTTCCAACATGACAGGGCATTTAAACAAAGAAATGAAAATACAAGTTTTTAATAGACATTTATTTTTTAAATAACAAAAAAGCTTTGTAACAATTTCCCCTCCCTTCTAACAGAGCCGAAATTTTGGGCCTACAGTCAGTTGGCACTGTCCCTTTAAATTAGTCTCTTGTCACTTCCCCTCTCCCCCCAATTAGTGCAGGATATTCACAGGGCATGTGGTTTGTGCTCCTGAATTACTTACGGCTGAGTGGTCACACGGGTCCTCTCTTCCTTTAATGACAGCATCCCGTGAGGGCTCTCAGCCGTCCCAGCATCTTCTGCAGCAGCGCCATCCACTTCCTGTGGGGAGCCGTTCTCCTCCAGGCCCAGCTGTTCCATGCTCAGAGATTCAGGCAAGGACTTGAAGCTATTGTAGCTGGTGGTATGAAAGAGATTGAGTGTCTCTCCAGCCAGCCAGAGATCCCCTTTCTAGTGGCAGCAATACCATGTTCCAGCACCCAGACCCAGTTAAAACACCAGGGGCACTCGCACCTTAGGCTGATGCGCCAGCTCCCGTTTGATCTGGATTGACTGGCAGCAGCCAGTTTCGCAGGACAGGTTAGCAGCCGGATGCGTAAGCAAACAGGGCACTGGCAGCTCTATCAGAGCAAGGGATAGTATGGGCAAAAACTCCTCCCTCACTGCTCTGCCAAAGCACCTCAATCCTACCTGGCAGAGGCTCTCGTGATTTCAGCACCAAGCTCCCACCCACAGCTTTAGCAATGCAGGTGTGGCTGCCCCTGCCAGGCTGGTATCATGTGCTGGTTATTCCAGGGAACAAGATTGAAGCTGCTAAACTCATGACACGCGTGTCCATGGCCGGGTTGGACACAGGCGTCCAGAGATGGGAACCAATTGCCCTTTGTGCCATGAGAAGTCGATGCTTGAACTCTCGGCCAGCACGAGATCCGTTTCCCCTTCCCAGTTACGAACACAGTGATGAGGCCAAATGCACCTTTCCTGCCTGGGGTGGGCAGGGAAGCTGTTCTCAATGCAGAGATCGATGCTGTGTTTTCAGAGCCCCTGACCTGCAGGCCCCTTTGTGTGACTGCCTCAGAGAGCTGACACCGGCAAAGAACTGAAGTTGAAACACATCCCCCTCGGGCACAAAACTGCTGTACTGCATGCCGGGCACTTGTGTTGCACGAGTGCTGGCTGTGAGCACGTAACATGGAGCGTGCGTGTCCATTTCACCATGTCAGCATGCAAGGGGCTGGCTGGGTTAGCAGGGACAACACTTACTGGTCCAGCAGGTTACCGAAGAACTTCTCCACTTGAAGCTGCTTGTGCCGAAGGGGCTCGGGAAGCTCTTCTCTCTCCTCCTCCGTCTCGCCACTCGCAGAACTCACCTCTGCGTCCACTTGCACTTGGGCGCGGGCATGCTTTGGAACAGGGGCCTAGGGGGCAGAAAGGGGTAAGGTCAGCCCCCCAACTAGAACACCTCTGCCAGCAGGGGGCGCTGCAAGGAATGGTACCATATGCTGGCTGCAAAGGACCTCAGCAATTTTCTAGTTCAAGCTACAAATGGGAAGAATCTTGAAAGAAGCCAGGGCTTCTACACTATGTCGGGGCAGCTCAGCACTACGCCAGCTCCAGCCTCTTCCAGCAGGAGGCGCTGTAGGGAAGCGAGTGGGAGCTCAGGCGGTGTGTGTGGATGGGGAGAGCTCACTGCTACTCCAGTTCTGGCCTGACCCCGTAGGAGTCGCTGAGGGAACTAGGCAGCAGCAGTGGCTGCGGGCAGGGCATCCCCGCTACTCCAGTCCCAGGAGTTTTCAGTAGTGTCTTGGGAGTGAAAAGTGTCACCTTGCCTGGGAAACCTCAGGCCACAGAAACCGAGAGCAGCACAGCATTTACCTCAGGGTAGGGAGTGCGAAGGGCCGGGATCGGGGCTTGAACCGACGGCCTTGGGGAGGAGAGTGGCGGCTCTGAGACCAGGGTTGGCAAACAGCTGGGAGGCAAGGCTGGCTCAGAGCAACTCCTTGGGGAGGGCAGGCTCTGCAGCGCTCGATCAATCCCATCCTTCAGCTCCTCCAAGCGCATTCCCAGGCGGAATATCTCCCCTTCCACCGCTCTGAAACACACCATGCCAGCAACAGAGGGGTGAGGGCCTTCAAAACCATGCCCAGGTGGAAAGAAACAGCCCACAGCTTAGGAAGGAAGGCTGGCCCAGCGGAGAAGGCACCGGCATAGGACCCAGGCGCTCTGAGTTCAGGTCCTTGCTTTGCTACAGTCTGCTTGGGTGACTCCTTGTGGCCCCCTCCCCATCTGGTAACAATCCTTCCTTTGTTTGGCCTGTTTGGATTGCAAGCTCATGGCAGGGGCTGTCTTTGGGTGTGTGTACAGCGCCTAGCACACTGGGCTTCTGCTCCGAGACGGGGCACTGGCAATAGAAATAAAACATAACGACTGCCCCACACTAGAATGCTCCGGGCCAGGTTTTGAACCAGGTAAACCGGCAGCAGGGGAACTGCCAGACCAAAGGACACTAACAGTAGCAGGTGCTTCAGCCTTAGGCTGGCTTCTCCCCATTCCGTGTTTTTACCCTATCTAGTATACCTGCAGGTGCTGTTATTGTCCATGTCAGTGACCATCAGGACTAACTTCACTGGTGTGGGTGGGGTTACCCTGGATTTACACGATTGTGGCTGAGATCAGATCTGGTCCACTCCCACCCGCTCTTAGAGCTCCTCTGTCACGCAGGATACACGTGCAGCTCCAGGTCATTGTCTGCAGCGTCAGAGCGTCCTTTTAAACATGTGAATAATGAGCCAGGAGAAATCAGCCGACAGAGCTGGCTAGTACGGGATTGGAACGCAGCAGGCAGTAATTCACTGCTTAGGATTCACAGGCCTCATCCCTTCATTAACGTCCAGAAGTATCAATCAGGAAACACAGGTAGATTAGAATAAAACGGCATAATCGCAACAGGCCAGGCCAGTGTCACAAACGTGGCTGCATTAATCACACTGATGGACTGGACTGCGGCTCATCTGCACAGGCGTTAAGCATTCATTCACGCCCCTTTGCGGCTGGCTGCTCAAATAAACCCAGCTTTCAAACTCCAGTCCCAGAGCCCCTCTCTGTCCAACCTACATTTTCTCTAACCCCCCCATGGCAGCGTCTGAGCACCTCATTTATCCTCACGCCCCGGGGGCGGTGTTGTTGTCTGCATTTTACAGACGGGAACAGAGACACTAAGCAATTTGCCCAAGGTCACAGGGTACCTGTAGCCGAGCCCAGACTTGAACTCCTGGTCTCCAGAGTCCCAGGCTGGCACTCTAACCACTGAGCCATGCTTCCCCTTGATATAAATCATCATTTGAAGAGGACGCTGTTTAAGGAACAAAGGCGGATGAAAAAAAAAAAAAAGCTACCTGTCTGGATCGAAGTCCCCAAGGGGCCCCGCTGCGCCTGGGCGCTGTTGCTGCAGACGGTTCTCTTCCCGGGCCTGCAGATACGCTCGCTCCAGAGCATCCTGCGCGTCCTTCAGCCTCGCAAATCCCTACGACGGGGGCAGCACATCAAAATGCGTGAGTCTGAGCTTTCGCCCCCCCCCCACGCTATGGAATCCTTATGCCAGATGACACGCCCAGGACGGCGTCTGGCTAGGCCGCGAGGGTGGGATTTTGAACTCCAGCCAGGCTGAACTGGGCCTGTGAATCCTGAGTTTAACAAAGCCAGGACCACACGCATGCAGCCATCACGAGTCCTCAGAGGAGAGGAACCTGGGACCTTCAGAACCAGAAGCATGAGCCTCTGTCAATTTAGCTAGAGAGTTACTCCATTAGCTATGCTTAAGTAGAAGGCTCTTATCCTCTTTGGGGCCAGCCATAAGAGGAAACAGGATCACACACACCAAATCAACGTATTACAGTGGTGCTAGGAACTATATAGGTATGCCCAGCACTGGCACCCCTGGCACAAGAGGGCTAAGTAAGTACAGCATTGCTTAACAACCTCCTCCCTGCTCCGCTGCCCTGTTTGCCTCCCGACCAGGGCCAACTCCAGGCACCAGCGAAGGAAGCAGGTGCTTGGGGCGGCCAATGGAAAGGGCCGGCACGTCCAGGTCTTCTGGGTCCCTCAGTCCCTCTCTTCCTCTTTGAGCTGCCACCAAAGAGCTGGCGAAGAGGAAGAGAGGGAGTGAAAGACCCACCGCCGGATTGCCGTAGAAGAATGAAGCAGCGTGATTGAGCTGAAGTACCGCCGATTGGCTTGAACTTTTTTTCGCTTCGCCGCTTGGGGCGGCAAAAAAGCTGGAGCCGGCCCTGCTCCCGACGCTCAATGAAGAGGTCTTAAACTGCAGCTGGGGCCCGGCTGTGAAACTCCAAGGTTGTGACTGTGCCCAGCTGCGGCAGTGTCACAACGTTGGCATTACAGCAGGTTGCCACCTCGCCCTGGCGTGATGCTGCACAGCATCGGGAGGCAACAGTACCGTGCCACGGCACTGAACAGCCTCAGGCCTGGTGACACTGCTTTATTGGGGACACGCGGGGTCTTCTGCATAGAATCACCAGACTGGAAGGGACCTCAAGAGGTCATCTAGTCTGCCAGGAGAGCAGGGGACTAGGACTAAAGTATTATGTGCTTCAGCCCCTCTGGGGTTCTCAGTGACCGAATGGGCCACATGCACGTGCCTGGCACTAGACACAACTGCTACTCCACATAGATCTCCTGGAAATTCCTGGGATCTCAGAAAAGGGGCTAATAAGAGAAGCAGAAAGTAAAGCTGGGTGTACCGAGAGCTGGTCCTGCGGGGTCAGTCTTCCCATTTGGATCAGTCCCTCGAAGGATTCCACCTGGATAGGAGGAATAAGGCATTAACTAATGTCCCATGGAGCTGACCTACAGGAAGGTAATTCTAATGGTTGCAGCATTACAATGGAGCTTAACCTCCTAGACCTGCCCCTCCTCTTCCTCATGGTTCCTTTCTTGTCCCCCATCCCTTGCTGGATTCTCCCCCAGAACTGACCAATTCAGTGCCCCCATTCCCCAAATACGAGTGGGTTTCGTTCCACACACTGCAGTTGGCTCACTCTGGACCCCACTTGCCTGCATCTCAAATTTCCTCGCCTGACCCGCCAGAGTCTGTGTCAGGGGATCCTCCGGAAACGGTCTCTCCGTAGAGGTGCAGGCGTCAACCCCGGTGAGTGCGGAATGAGCCGGAAAGGATGGAGCCTGGGTACCTGGTGCTGACGATGGCTCTGGAAGAGAAGACAAATGTAAGAAGATCCCAGCTGTGTCATCTCCAAGACTAAGGGACCTCCTCCATCCTGAGCACCACGGCAGGGACAAGCCACTGTCTCCAGACCTGACTCCAGAGCAGTGAGATCAAATACATTCAGCTCACTCTCAGCAGCTCCCGATGAGTCAGAGAGCCCAGGTGAGAAGCATCTGGGCTTCAGTCTCTGGTGCACGTGTCAATCGGCAGATGGAACTCCTCGTGAACGAGCATCTGCTGAAAAGTCAGTCCTGCTCGGCTCTCTTTGCTTCTCCCACTGCTGCTGAGAAGATGGTGGGGGATATTTAGAGCTGGTACAAATGGTGCCAACTCCATTGAGATCACTGGCATCGTGGCCGCTTGCGCCAGTGATGAATTTGGATCCGGGCCAACACTGGACCACATCCTTCCTGTACAGCGACACGTGGGGCCTGCACATGGGCAGCACGGATGCAACTGCAGCAACTGGGCAGGTGATGACAAGATGCTGCATGAGAGGCGTCCCAGCAATGGGTGGGTGGCACAGCACGGGGTAGGGAGGGCGCAAGGTGAATGGATCCTGCACACCAGAACGAGCTGCGTCTGCAAGAGCACAGCACCCCTACTACCATGGTGGAGTCCTGGGAGCTGGAGCATAGGCTAGCGATGATGGACAGTATCTCCAGCTGCTGGTAGGTGGCGTGCATCCAGATTCCTCCGTTGGCATTTGGTCTGGAGCTGTCCCCATCCGTGCTGCCCCAGTTGTGAACAGCTGGAGAACAGCAGGCGTAAGGGAGCTGCTTATTGCCAGGGCAGGAAGGAAGGGGGCAGCAGAAGGAGAGGAAAAGCAACTGCACTAAGACTCTCCAGTGCCTCAAACCCACCTTCATCCAGACCCGCTGGCAGGGCTGGAGCAGGAGTGGTGCTGAACTCTGCCGTCTGGATCTGTGGGATGCTGAAAGCCATGACCTTGGAGCCGTGGGCCATGGTCCCCATGTGAACGCTGTGGCTCGGCTTCGGCGGGTCGGCGTACAAGCTCACCTGAGGGGCGGGGAGAAAACAGAGCAGAGAATTCAGGTCACTCCTGACACTGACCCTCAGCACCCGGAGGATCTGGCTTGCAGACACCGGGACAGCTTGTGGGAAGCACCAGCTCTTTGTGTTGCTTTAGTCTGGGGGATATTCTTCCATGCTGGCCTGGGGGTAATGCTCTGCACTGCCATAAAGGAGCTCCGGCTCCCATTCCCTGCTCTGATCTCCCACTGCCCAAGCAGGGAGAGGCTGAGAGGGCTCAGCTCGGAGCGTGTCTAGCAGCACCAGCTGTGGGATTCTGTCAAAGGAAGAGCCAGCTCCACCACTAACCAACTGCTCATCCTGCCTCTCACGTTGCTAGTGGGCTTTCGGAGGGACAGCAGGAGTCTTATCCAGCCTTCCTGAGCCAGGAGAGCAGAGACTAGTAAACACTACCTCAGTCTGGCCCTACCACCCCTTACGTTGCCTTAGAAGACCCCGATCTCCACCCCAAGGGACAACAACAGCAGCGTATTCCCAGAACATCAGTGCAGGGCTAATGACTGGGGTGGGTGCACCAGGGTGGACGGGATGGACGGGGACAAGAGTGTAATATAGCACTCAGAAGATGTGTGTCTACATGTACGCTCAAATCCACGCATCGCCCACATGCACAAAACTGCATGCGCACACACTCAAACATGCCCACACATCTCCACCCTGACACGTTATCAAGATTTCGGGCACAAAGTGCTGAAAGCAGAAATCTCTCCCCGAACTATTTTCCAGCCAAACTCTTTCTTTGGCTCCCTTGTTAGCCCGGAAGAAGGAACAAGGATACCCGTACTAGTTGGCACCAGGATACCCGTGTTGGCTGGCAGCGCCGCTCTTTTAAGTTGCGCTTCACGTCCTCGCAATAAAATGCGATCCATTCAGAAACGGTATCGTAGCCTCAGCACCAAGGCACTTGTCTCTGCCTCCTTCCTCCTGGGCCCCTTTCCCAGCTCTCATCCCTCCTCTGCTGGCAGAGGACTTGGCTGGATTGCAGTAATCTCCACCATCTGCTCACTCCCGCGCCGTGAAGCATGGCTCAGAACCCATCTGTACCTGCCCCGCGTTAACCAAGATCTGGGAGGAGTTTCCTCCCAAACTCTTCCTTTCATTCCATTTTTGGTAGCAAATTCTCCCCCGCCCAAACTCCCAAGAACCCAGGTGGAGACAGAGGGCAGAGCTTGTGCCCATCTGCGCTCTTCTAGACTGCTTCTTGCCTTATTGTTACCCCCCATCCACATGACCTCTATAAGAATGGCCATAAAGAGTCAGATCAAAGGTCCATCTAGCCCAGTATCCTGTCTTCCGACAGTGGCCAATGCCAGGGGCCCCAGAGGGAATGAACAGAACCAGGTAACCATCAAGTGATTCATCCCCTGTCGCCCATTCCCAGCTTCTGGCAAACAGAGGCTAGGGACACCATCCCTGCCCATCCTGGCTAATAGCCACTGATGGACCTATCCTCCATGAACTTATCTAGTTCTTTTTTGAACCCTGTTATAGTCTTGGCCTTCACAACATCCCCTGGCACAGTGCATTGTGTGAAAAAATACTTCCTTTTGTTTGTTTTAAACCTGCTGTGTATTAATTTCTGTGACCTCTAGTGCTTGTTATGAGGAGTAAATAACACTTCCCCATTTACTTTCTCCACACCAGTCATGATTTTATAGCTGTCCTTCAGTCATCTGGTACAGAAGCGGATTTAAATGACAGGTTACAAACCACAGTTAGCAGCTCTGCAATTTCACGTTTGAGTTCTGGTGACTTCCCCAGATTTGTCACCTAAAAAGAATGGCTCAGATTTGGGAAGCTCCCTCACATCCTCAGCCGTGAAGACTGATTCATTTAGTTTCTCCGCAATGGCCTTATCACCCTGGAGCGCTCCTTCAGCGTCTCGATTGTCCAGGGGCCCCACTGGTTGTTTAGCAGGCTTCTTGTTTCTGATGTACTTAAAAAATTTTTTGCTATTACTTTTTGAGTCTTTGCCTAACTGTTCTTGAAATTCTTTTTTGGCCTTCCTCATTATATTTTTATACTTCATTTGCCAGAGTTTATGCTCCTTTCCATTTTCCTCAATAGGATTTAACTTCCACTTTTTCAAGGATGCCTTTTTGCCTCTCACTGCTTCTTGTACACGGTTTACATTGTTTACATGGGTGGCACTTTTTCGTTTCTCTTACTAAGGTTTTTACTTTGGGGTGTATTTACGTTGAGCTTCTATTCTGGTGTCTTTAAAACGTTTCCATGCAGCTTGCAGGGATTTCACTTTTGGCGCCGTACCCTTTAATTTTTGTTTAATTAACTTCCTCAGTTTTGTGTATGGTAGTTCCCCTCTCTGAAATTAAATGCCTCTGTGGTGGGCTGCTGTGATGTTTTCCCCACCACAGGCATGTTAAATTTAATGATATTATGGTCACTATTACCAAGCGGTTCAGCTATATTCACCTCTTGGACCAGATTAGGGTTACCATACGTCCGGATTTTCCCGGACATGTCCGGCTTTTTGGGCCTCAAATCCCCATCCAGGGGGAAATCCCAAAAAGCCGGACATGTCTGGGAAAATAGAGAGGGCCCGGTGGGGCTCGGCCAGGGTCCGGGGCCAGGAGTGCGGAGCCGGGGGTGCTCGGCCGGGGCCGGCGGTGCTCGGCCGGCGGCTGGCCTGGGGCCGCTCGGCCAGGAGCTGGGGGCCGGGCCGGGGCCGGCACTGGCCCGGGGGCCGGGGTGCTCGGCCAGGGGCCGGGAGCCGGGGCCGGCGGCGCTTGGCTGGGGGCCGGCGCTCAGCCGGGGGCCGGGGCTGGTGGTTCTCAGCCAGGGGTGGGGCCGGCGGTGCTCGGCCGGGGGCTGGGGGCTGGCCCGGGGCTGGGGGTGCTCAGCCGGGGCCGGCGCCCCAGGGCCCGAGCCGAGCCGGGCGGGAGTCGCCGGGGCCAGAGCCTCTTGGCCTGGGCTGCTCGGCTGCACCCCGTCCCAGCCCCAGCTTACCTGCTGCCTCCCTGTTTCAGGCTCCCCACGAACATTTGATTCACGGGAAGCAGGGGAGGGGGAAGAGCAGGGGGTGGAGCATTCAGGGGAGGGGGCAGAGTTGGGGCGGGAACTTTTGGGGAAGGGGTGGAGCTGGGGCGGGGCTGGGGCGGGCCCCGGGCCCCATGGAGTGTCCTTTTTTAAAATGAAAATATGGTAACCCTAGACCAGATCCTGTGCTCCACTTAGGACTAAATCAAGAATTGACTCTCCCCTTGTCGGTACCAGGGCTAGCTGCTCCAAGAAGCAGTCATTTAAGGTGTCAAGAAACTTTATCTCTGCATCCCGTCCTGGAGGTGACATGTACCCTGGTCAGGCGGTCGGTAGTATCTCTCTGCTGCTATATTCTTATTATTCAGGTATGTAATTACTATCCATAGTGATTCTATGGTACAGCTGTATTGGCCATCGACCATGACAGTGCTGTTGTGAGCAGCTTGCTCGGAACTCGCCGGGTTTCTGCTTCCATTAGCAGCCACCCAGGAGCCTGCCCCACAGAGCAAAAATAGACGCGCTTCTCTCCATACAGAGTTGGTGGCTAAAATGCAGTTTGCAGGTTAAAACTGCTCCAAGGAGTTCTCCAACTGGCTAGTGCGACAGAGTTTCAGCAGGAGATGTTTCATTCCCAGCCAGACAGCCTTGTTGCTGGAGAGGTGCATACTGGGAGCTGGAGCTAGAGCTGGGCAAAATGTTTGCAGCAAATAGTAAATTTGCTGAACAATGCATTTTGGGGGGTATTGAAACTATTCGCAAATTCAGGTCAAATTTGACTAATAGTTTCAACCAAAATAAAATAAAAATGAAGAATTCCGAAATGTTTGTGAAACGAATCATTCCCACATGTAGTTTTGAATCAAGAATGAAAAGTTTTGTTCAACCCGAATTCATTTTTTTTTCTTTTGGTTTTTCATTTCAGCGAGAAAAACTGAAGGAAAAAAAAATCAGTTTTGATTAGAAACCAACCAAATTCTTTCTCTGTATTTTTCAGTTTAGCCCCCAAACAAAAGAATCAGTTGATTGCCCAGCCCTCTCCTGTTCATACATTTTAGCCATGGAGTGTTGCCTGGAACCAGCAACGTGAGACAGCAGTCACTCAACACGCATGTCACACACGAAGGACGACACACAGCACCAAACCTAACTACTGAGGGGAAGAAGAGAGCATACAGGGCATGGATCTACATGGAAAAAGAATGTATCCTACCCCAGGAACTCATGCAAACACATACCTGCATGTGAATCCTCATACAATTACCCATTCACAAAAGCATGCACATGTGGCCCTCGACAGGTCTTTCTGGCCTTGAGAATCATTCATTCATGAGGCAGGAATAGTACCATGTGATATAGGTGACCCCCCACACCCCCACAGCACAGGCAGTGGATTACAAACAGCAAATGTTTTGCAGCAATAGTAACGTTAGGCAGTTTTCAAGCCACCCATCGGCTCAGCTCAGCCCTCAGATAGAGCGTGCAGCTGTACAACCAACGTGTTTGGGGACAATGCACAAACCCAGGGGGGAGGTGAATGTGCTGAATGGATTTGTCCTTGCGAACAGCCTGCCCAGCTCTGTTCCACGTCAGTTCGGTGCCAGCCTGTTTTATGCCAGAATGCAGCAAGAGACTGGCTCTTGGGAATGGAAACGGAAAGAATTTGTGACTTGTACAGCCAGAAAACATATTTACCGTATTTATTTATAACAGAGACTGGGGGACTTGCACGCACCTAGCAAGAGACGTTGCCTGGCTCAGAGATTGCACAATCTAAAGAGACGAGACAGACAAAAGGTGGGAGATTATTATCTGCACTTTACTATAGGAAATCGAGGCACAGAGAGATTGAAAGTGACCTGCCCCCAGCCACGTGGTGAGCCAGCGTCAGAGCAGGGAATTGAACCCACAGCTCAGTGCCTTACCCACAAAGCCATCCTTCCTCCCCAGTCTGCCTCTAATTTCAACAGCTGACTTCTATTCTAATTTGGGACGGACTGGAAGGATTGTTTAGTTTTAAGGAGCGCCAGCATGAGACCCGTGGACAGTCACGGTGTTGGGAGTAGAGGGAAGGTCCCTGTCCCAAAGCCAGCAGGACAGCCCCGATTCGCAGCCTGCAAGACAATTAGAGTCTCAAGTTCACTTGGGCACCTGCTTCACACAGCACCACAAGGTGATGGAGAGAGGAAGCGCAGGCCAGTGGTTATGACACGAGCAGAGATGCAGGAGAACTAGGTTCAAGTCCCTCCTCTCTTACTGACTCTCCCGTATGACCTTGGGCGAGTCACTTAGCCTCTCTGTGCCTCAGTCCCCCATCTGTACAATGGGTATAACAGCCCTGCCCTACAGGGGTGTTATGAGGATAAATACATTAAAGATTGTGAGGGGCATACTACAGTGAAGGGGGGCACGTAAGTACCTAAGATAGATGATGCCGGTGCACCATCGACGCCACATCAGCGTCGAGATAACAGAGTGTGATAACCCGGGACACACAACATTGTGCCATCGCTTGGACACAAACACTGCAGTGCCCCCCCACTCTGAGCAACATTGTGGTGTGATGATTGCATCCTGTAATGCACAGTCCAGCGTCCCCACCCACAAACGCGTGATGGCTGCTCTAGGCGATCCATTAGATGAAGAGGGAGCCTTCATGCTCTGGTGATCAAAGATAAGAACTTGAAACAGAAAGAAAAGAAAAGCACTCTGGAGATTAGAGAGATGCACATTTGATCTGCGGGAAAAGACCCGGGGGGGTGGGGAGCACACGACCAAGATACTTGGTGACCTGCCTGCAAATGCTACGGCACTCCCACCATATAGCCTACAGCTGCCAGCAATAGGAAGTTCCAGCCATCCTTACAGACTTTCCGCCCCCGGGAGCAAAGGGGGGGGGGGGCGAGGGCCTGGGAACGTGCATGTTTTTCTATATAAATACACACACTAGCTAGTTGCTTGCAATGATTCAGAAAGCAGCAGCTGGTGCCAGCAAGACCTTTTGGGCTAATAAAATAGTCACGGACTATGATAAGTCACAGACTTAAGAGCCTAATTCTTCCTTATTTAAAGACACACTGCAGTGCTTCTCCAGAAGGGGTCCAGAAGAAACGCATAGCAGTCCCTGTTCTCTGTTAGTTTCGGCCAAACCTTCACTCTTAAGCAGGCTTCCATGTTTGCATCCACGATCAGGGCCTTAGAGCTGTTCAGGCATTTATATTACACTCCTCACTGGTGGAGCGGAGACCCCTAGCTATCTACCTGACCTAAACTGCCGGCCCAGAACTCTACCCCTCTCTACACACCCCAATTATTTTCATCTGCAATTTGTGCGCACAACAAATGGAGGCCAGCGTTTGTAAATCTGCCTCTTTCTGTCTTACTTCTCCTAACCAGCAAGCCCTTTCCCTAAGGGGACTAAGGGCTGGCTTCCCCAGAGGGCTGGGCTGGCGGTACTGATCCTATGTAGAATTCTGACAAATAAGCGATGCTCTCGGCTGGTGATTCGTTCTGGTCTATACTAAAGCTAATGCTGCTTTCCCTATATTGAGGGTTAGTCTTTCCTAATGGTTCAAGAACAAGGAATTGGGAGTCAGGACTCCTGGGTTCTTTCCCAGCTCTGACTTGGCTGGGTAACTTTGGGCAAGTCACTTGACGCCTGATTTTCAGAAGCGCTGAGCACCTGCAACTCCGATGGACAGCTGGAGGGGTGGGGTGTTCAGCTGTTCCGAAAATCAGGTCCTTAACGTTCTCAGTGTCTCCGTTCCTCTGTGTGTAGAGTGGGGAGAACCCCTACCTCAAGAGGGGAGGTTTAATGTCTAATGTGCTTTGAGGTCCTCACAGGGCAGGTGCTGAAACAGTGCAAAGCATTATTCCAGGCCACGTCACCTTGAGCAGAGTGGAGCTGCTCCTTCATGTTTGTAGCACAGCTGGACCCTGCACTTCGGTCCCCCCAGCCCCTGAGTTCACCAATAAACCTTCCCCGTGTGATGCAGAGGAGAGTGTATTGCTGAACAACCGGAAAGCCTGGAGAATAGCGCTGCGTGCTGCACTGTTGCTTTAAGAGCTGGATGGATTCTTTGGGAAAAAGAGGTTCCACCCCATATCTACAGGCTGCCAAACCCATTATCCTAGGGGGACCCCCAGGCTGGGCTCCAGATGGGGGGGGGGGAAAATCAGCCCTCACCCACACCTGTCTGCCTGCAGGGCCATGGTGCTGAACGAGGCCCCCTCTCTCCCCAGCCAGCCGGGACCTGGGAGCGGGTACACAGCGATCCTGCGGCTGGGAGGCTGTAGTGCAGAGTGACAGCGCCCCCCTGAGCCCAGGGAGCTCCCGGCACGCGAGGTGTTGCACTGAGACATGTCAACCCCTGTCGCGTCGCACGGCAGTGCCAGAGGGAGATGTGCCGTGCCAGCCAAGATGACAGCTCCAAGGGGGAGCACGGGCCTTCACCAGGCCTGGGGGGGCCTTGCAGACAGGGGACCAGACACCGAGCAGGAAGAGGGAGGGACGTGCTCTGCTTAGGAATGGTCCCCCGCTCTCACTTCCAAACCCTGCTCACTGATAGACCCTTCACCCCACAGAGGCCCTCACTCCCAGAGGGTGTTTCTCCATCACGCCAAGCCTAGCTAGTCACTTGCCCTTCTACCCCCAGGCCTCATTCCCAGATAACGCCCTGTCCACGCCCCACCTCCCTGCACATGGCTGGGCTCCCCATCCAAGCTGCATTCCCAGACGGACCGCCCCCCGCCAGACACAGTCTTTGTTCACAGACAGCGCCTCCTCCACGCTGAGCCCCAGTCACTCCTCTCACCGGTGCCTCCCCCCAAAGCCCTGCTCACAGACCGACCCCTCCTCAGCCAGTCCTGCCACATCCCAGACAGACCATCCCCACTCTGAGTGCGTCCGCACAGCCTCCCCCTGATCTGGGATGATCACAGCATGCGGACTGGTGCCAGCTCTCTCAGCCGCGGCTTTTCTCCGGGGCGTCCCGCCGCACTACCTGCTACGGCAGCGCGTGGCAAAGAGCGACTGGGGTCCCGGCTGGCGTGTGCGTAAGGCACTGCATGGGAGGCTAAAGGGGACAGGTGGCCCCAAAGCTAGGAGGACAGGGTTGCTTGGAGCATAGCTACACCCCAGAATGCCAAGGAGCGGCAAGAGGAAGGATTGCCCAGTGGTTTGGGCGCTAGCCTGGGACTCGAGAGATCTAGGTTCCCTGCTCTTCCGCCGTGGAAGTTCTGTGGCCTGCGTTATCCAGGAGGTCAGACTTGACGGTCACACTTCTGGCCTTGGAATCTAGGACGTGGGCAAGTCACCATTGATGTGAATGGAGCTGTAATAATTTGCACCCGCTGAGGATCTAGTTCTCTGTGCCTCAGTGTCCCATATGTAAAATGGGGATAACAGCACTGGGCTGCCACCCCTGGGTGTTGTGAAGACAAATACATTAAAGAGTGTGAGGTGCTATGGCAGGGGTGGGCAAACGGTGGCCCACATCCGACCCGTCAGACCTTTTAATCCGGCCCTCAGCTCCAGCCAGGGAGCGTGATCGGGAGCTTGCCCTGGGAAGCAGCTGGCATGACCCCCCGTCTGGCTCCTACATAGTACGCCGACGCATGGTCTGGCAGCTCTGCACGCTGCCCTGTCCGCAGGCACCACCCCCACAGCTCTCATTGGCCGGGAACGGCGCCTGCGGACGGGGCAGCGCGCAGAGCCGCCTCCGCGTAGGAGCCAGAGGGGGGAACATGCTTCCGGGAGCTGCTTGAGGTAAGCGCACCCCTGAGCCCCTTCCGTGCCCTAATCCCCTACCCCAGCACTGATCCCCCTCCTACTCTCTGAATCCCTCGGTCCCAGCCCGGAGCACCCTCCTACACCCCAACCCCTCATCCCCGGCCCCCCCCTAGAGCCTGCACCCCCAGCCGGAGCCCTCACCACCACCTCCCCGCACCCCAACCCCCTGCCCCAGCCCAGAGCTCCTGCCCCAGCCTGAACGCCTCATCTCTGGCCCCACCCCAGAGCCCACAGCCCCAGCCAGAGCCCTGACCCCCTCCTGCACCCCTACCCCCAATTTCGTGAGCATTCAAGGCCCGCCGTACAATTTCCACACCCCTCGGGCCAAAACGTTTGCCCACCCCTGTGCTATGGTGATGGGGGCCAGGGAAGTACTTTAGACAGAGCGAACGAGCCGGGCTGCACCTGCAGCAGACCATTTGCCTAATCGATGGCAGGAAAGAGGGTGTATTCCTCATTGGTTCCAGCTACCTACGACAACGCAAAGAAACAACTGCAGGGCGCAGCCCCCCCGTCTTAGTGCATCTGCACACAGCACGTGCCTTGCAGCTGTGGTTCCACCCAAGTGCAGGGTACCAGAGAACCAGCCCTGCCGTCTCTGCGAAGGTTCCCGACAGCAAACTGCTGGGCCAGAATATTGATGGCAAGTGAAGCTACCAGAGGCAGGCACGCAAGAGCCACTTCAGAACGCACATGAACGGTCATGGGGGGCGGGGGGAAGGGGTTGCAACACGCACCTAGCTTCAGCGGCGTCTCTTTTCTTGCTGGACACGGGGAGCGGGGCTTGGCCTCGAACAGGAAGGGAAGGAGGAGGGGAGTGTAGCGGGGTGGTTACCCCGCTCCTGCCCTTAGGGTTACCATATGTCCTCTTTTTCCCGGACATGTCCGGCTTTTCGGCAGTCAAACCCTCGTCTGGGGGGGAATTGCCAAAAAGCCGAACATGTCCGGAAAAATGGCGGCTCTGCTCCTCCCCGACTCTTCGGCTCTGTTTAAGAGCCGGGCTGCCCGAGCGCTACCGGCTTCAGGCAGCCCCCCGTGCCTCCGGACCCTGCGCCGCTGGAGCCCAGGAGGGGAAGTGCCCGGCCGGGGGCGCAGGGTCCAGAGGCATAGGGGCTGCCCAAAGCCCGAGCGCTACCGGCTTCATGGTTTGCTGGGCAGCCTCCAGACCCTGCGCCCCCGGCTGGGCGCTTCCCCTCCCGGGCTCCAGCTGCGCTGGGGAAGCGCCGGCCGGGGGCGCAGGGTCTGGGGGCTGCCTGGCAAACCATGAAGCCAGTAGC
>NC_048314.1:8626155-8667258 GCF_013100865.1 Trachemys scripta elegans
AGAGACCGGGGGGGGGGGGGGGGGGGGTCAGTGGCAGGCAAGACCTCAGCCAGCAGAGGGCGCTCCGGAGCTGGGAAAGAGCTAATTCCCTGGACAACCAGCAGGAGGCGCCGTGCCGGTGAATCGTCGCCCCGCCACAGGGAGACAGCGAGAAGCTTCGCCACGTGACATTGCGCCAGATTTTGACTTCCCTTCCCCCAGCGCTGCGCTCGCTAAACCGCAGCTCGGCAGCTCCCCAGAAAGAGGAAGGAAGCAAGAGGCAGCGTGCGAGGACGCTGCGAATTCAAAGCTGGGGCTGTTGGAAGGGGACTAGAGATGGAGCCTTTTGCTGGGAGCCGGGTTCCTATTGAGCAACTAACCCTCCATGTGCGCGTGTGCTGTCAGACTCACCAAACCTGGGATGGAAATCAGACTGCTGCCCTCGCTGGGGTGTGGGTATGAATCCATACTGCTCAGACTGATATTAACCCTGGAGATAGACAGCCCCCCTCCTGAGCAGACAGGCTGAGGGGGCAGATTCTGACCCTTAGAGACAATCCAAGCTTCAACCAGGGACAAGCCAATCCAGCCGTTTGGCTGGAGCCCGATCCTCAGAACTGCACCTGAGTTGCATAAACCTCTCTGGTTTTGGGAAGGCTTAAGATCCCCGCATGCAGCGCCCCTGCTTGCTCCTCAAGCTCCCGCATCGACAAGGGAAAACCCGGCCGGATGAAATGGGAACCAACCGCGACACTCGCCCTGCTCTCAAACCACAAGTGAATCTCTTCAGAAGCTCCAGAGAGCTTGGGTAATTTATTCCGTAATTTCCGGGCTGCCTTGGCCCTTTCTGCTTCTGACTCAGACCAGGGCTGCCACAATACCATGGAAAGGGCAGGTCTTGAGCAATCTCTGGACAGAAGGCAGCGCGGCCCAGTGGCTAGAGTCCTGGACTGAGAGGCAAGAGACTAAGGTTCTATTCCCTGCTGCGTGACCACGGGGAGTCACTTCACCTCTTTGTGCTTGGCTTTCCCTAGCTGTAAAATAGAGATAACGACCCCTCCCCATCTTAAATACTCTTACTATTGTAAATCTCACACGCAGCCTGCTCTTGAGAGTCTGCCGGCCCAATGTGACAGCCCCCAAAGCATCTGGAAGAAACAGCTGCAAGGAGGGGTGCGGTGCCAATCTCTGGCCTGTTTCAGACTCCCTGACCGTTGTACCTTTGCTCTCAGCCGCAGCCGGTCAATGGTGTTCTCAGCCTCAGCGTACTTGGTCAGCAGTCTGTGGTAGTCCTCCTGGAAGGAGAAGGAGGAGAGCACACGTCAGGGTCACGTACGGGTGTTACTGTCACTGAGTATTTATATCGCAACATAAATGTCCAGCTGGGGGAAGGTGGATGCTGAAGGAGCAGTTAGCCACCGGGTATGAAAGTGCCAGTGCATGTGTACAGACACACACACACTGCACATGTAAACGCTGCAGAGGCCCGTGCATCCAGGGCTTCGGATAATAGGGACTTCAGAATTTAGTCTGCAAACCAAGAGTCAAGACATCAAAAATTAGTTCCCCCTCCACACACATGCGCACGCAATATTCTACCTGAATAAGTGACTGTGGTTTCCCTATGGTTAATTCTAATGCCCCGTCATTAACACCCCATGCAATGATCTGCCCCTTGGCAATGCTGACCGGGATTCCAGAGGGATGAACGTCCCCAGTCAGCATTGTCTCCTAATCCAGAGGCGACACCATACAGGTGAAGGCGCCAACATTTATTCCCTCCATGCTCTGTGGCCCCTTTCTGCCCAGCTTCTTAGGGGAAAGGGATAGCTCAGTGGTTTGTGCATTGGCCTGCTAAACCCAGGGGTTGTGAGTTCAATCCTTGAGGGGGCCATTTAGGGATCTGGGGGCAAAAATCTGCCTGGGGATTGGTCCTGCTTTGAGCAGGGGGTTGGACTAGATGACCTCCTGAGGTCCCTTCCAACCCTGACATTCTATGATAAGAGTGAAAAGGGAGGGCCCTCTGATTTCAATCCTGCAGAGAGATCCCTGGTCTCTCTTCTAGTGAGGCTTCCCTGGTTTGTGAGAGGTGGAAGTTACCTGCAGCTGCTTCACCAGCTCAGTGGCTTGCTGCGGGGACTTGAACTCCTCGGGCACCATGGTGGTGGAAGGGGTAGGGCATTTTTGCGGGGACCCCTCCGCGCTGCTCAGCAACACCTCCCGGACGATCTCCGCAGGAGACTTGAAGACCACGGGGCTTGCTGACCCCCTGGCCCTCATGGGCAGAGTCCTGCTCCGCGGAGGGCGGTAACTCTGATCGTCCTTTGGGAACTTCACCCGCGGCTCCACCTTGGACAAATCCGGCAGCGGGTAGTTGAGCTGGCCTCGCCCGTATCGCGAGACTTCGGCTGCAGCCAGGGACAGCCTGGCGGGGCCTGACTTGGGCGAGCCAGACCGCTCTGCCTGCTTACTGGTGTTCCCCCGAGGGCTCAGGGACCTGGACTGCCTGATGAACTTGGAAGGGAGTGCTGGGGAAATGGCCTTCTTCAGCTTCCGAGCCCTGTCCTGCTGCTGGCTGCCAGCCTGCCGTAGGGAAAGGGGAGTCTCTGTTGCCTTGAGCCTTGAGCTCTCCGAAGGCTCGGCTGCAAGCACAGGGCGGCGGTGGGATGCCCTAGCTCGAGCAGCAGAGGTTGCCTTGGAGATGGTTTGCGGTGGGTCCTCCACGCTCTCAGTATAGGAGGATTCTGGCAAGGTCTCCGCGTTGATGCTCGGGGCATTCTGAAGGTCTTCCACAGACAGGTGGTGCAGGAGGCTCCAGCGTCTGGAATCAGCCAGCGGGCTCAGCTTGGGGCTGTCCAGGTGCCCGCTTGAGGGCGACGAGGACTCCGTTTCTGCGGGGAACTCCAGGCTCTCTCCAAGTTGGCTCTGGCTTTCAAAGACATCAGCTCCGGTTCTCTGGCTTGGCTTGTGGGAGCGCTCCAGCAGGGTGCTGGAAGGGGGTGGGCTGACGTCAGAGTGTCCCGAAAGCTCCTCTCCGCCATCTGTGGTGAAGCTGAAGGATTTGCCGTAGTCCCCGTACAGAGCCTGGGCGTCCCGCAGAGCATCGGGGCTGGCACTGTACTCTGAGCCATACTGGCCCTCAAAAGAGAGCTCCCCTTCACTCCCTGCCTCCCAGTCCCCCTCCTGTCTCTCCACGTCCCCTGAGCTGGCTTGGTCCTCATCCTCTTCAGTCATGTCTAGCTGTCTGTCTCTCTGTGGGTGCCAGTGGGCTGGGGAGGTTGGGTCCTCCTGTGTCCCATCATGCTCTAGCTCCTCGCCATCATCTGGAAAACAAACAATAGTGCTACCATCACCAAGGGCTCTATGGTTTCTTTGTTCATTTGATTTCTCCCCATGAACCCAACTCCAAAACTGTTCAGGAGAGTTGGGTTCTATTCCTGGCCTGGCACTGGCCTGCTGAGGGACTTTGGGCAAGTCACGTCTCCGTCCTGTGCCTCAGTTTCCCTATGTGTAAATGGGGGTAATGATACTGACCTCCTTTGGTAAAAGTGCTCTGTAAGAACTAGGCGGTGGTATTATTATTCCTACAAACATGGGGGTTTTTGTTTTGTTTTTTAATAATAATGGGGGCTTTTTGCCCCCATATTCTCCTGCTGCAGCGAGTCCCACAGGTCATGTTACGTAGAGAACTAGTGATCACACATACGTAACTAATTCTTTCCAGTTCTGCCGTTTTAAAATATACTGCCTTTCAACCCTTTCTGAGCACCCTCTTGTTCCATTACAAGATGGGAGCAGCCCAAGTGGCTTTCTCTGCACCATGCATACATTTCTAGACCTCCAGCATCTCTCTTTTTTCTGTTCTCCAAGCCAAGCCACCTAGTCCTGGGGTAAAATATTTAAGAGTGCCGTAGCAACCTAGGTTCCATTGACTTCCAGTGAAAGTCCCAAGTCACTTTAGAAGATGACACTTCTGAATATTTTACCCTTAATATTGTCAATCTGGAAAATCACATGGAACTTCCCTTGCCCAGCAGGTCCAATTCTCCTCTCATTTAACGTTGATGGAACTCATTTTAACGTTGATGGAACTTCATCAACTCCAGTGGAGTTTCTCCTATCCTGCTGGTGTGCATCAAGAGTATCAGGCCGAATGTCCCTAATCGTTTTTTATAGTCCCTGCTTTGGGATGTTTCTATTTCTGTTACGGCTTTAAGGGGAGATGGCCAAACCTTGAATGCTATCCATCAGAGGACGACGTACCTTCAGTATATATGTAACACTGAGAATATATTAGGGGTCATCATCATTAACCACATGAAGATATTTGCATATTATTCCTTGGCCCTCAATACAGGCTAAGGAAACAATTACCCGGCAGTTGGGAGGGCCGGCTGAGCTAGCAGAGATCAAGTGAGTTCACTAAACAGAGTTGTAGCTGCACGGGCAGTGGGATGGGCTAGTCACCCGAGTACAATCCCGACCTGGTTTCCTAGGTGCGTAGTCAGGCGGCTAGTCTGGCCCTCCGCCTATGGCCCCCCGCTCACCATATGTCCTGCAATCACCCTTCCCAACTGCAGCGCAGACGTACCCCGGATATCTTCTTGACTTTTCCAGCAACCACTGAGCAGATGCCTCCACGGAGATGTTGGCAAGGACAGCTCGATCTTTTACAACTAAATCCAAACCCACCACTGCATCTTACCGGCCTTAAGGATTTCTTCACAGACCCATTACTTTGCCCTGGACTGCACTGACATTCACCCGCCCAACTGGCTCCCACCCGTTTGCACTGCTCAAACACCTCCTCTTTTCAGCTCCGTCCAGAGTTTCTCACAAAATCTTCCTCAGTCTCAATTCACTGAAATGTTGGTACCATCAGGAAATCTTGCTGCTTCCACTGTTCCCTTCCCATTCCAAGGTCTTAAACTCCTTAGCATTACCCTGGTTTTCATTTTAACCATCTTACACATTAACCAGTCAATCTCAACATCCCTGGGAACAATCACCATCCCCAGCCAATGGAACGCAAGGCGCAGAGATTAAGGGTAACAGTTTCTGAAATGCCCAAAGGATTTAGGTGCCGACGTCCCAATCTGGGCTGCTTAGTGAGTGAGGGTATGTCTATACAGAGAAGAAAAACCCTGCAGCTGGCCCGTGCCAGCCAACTTGGGCTCAGATTGTAGACGTCTGAGTTTGGGCTGGAGCCCCAGCTTTGGGACCCTCCCACCTCTCAGGGTCCTAGATCCCAGACTCCAGCCCGAGCCCAGACGTCTGCACAGCAGCGAAACAGCCCCATGAACCCGAGTCGGCTGGCACAGGCCAGCCGTGGGTGTCTAGTTGCTGTGTAGACTTAGTCTTCGGCACTTGTGAAAATTTACCATTGGTGACTTGCCCCAAGACACAGCAGCAGTCTGGTGTCACAGCTGAGAATAGAAATGAAGAGTCTCCTGGCTGGGGTTTCAGACTTCTAGACTATGTCCTGACCAGCACTAGTCCTGGTGTTTGCTCCCCAAGGACACTCCAGCTGTTAACATCTTTCCATGCTGCGCAATGGTCATTTATTCCAACGCTCGGCTTCCTAGTTAGCACCGTGCTGGGACTTTGCCGCTTACCATACAGTTCTAAAGGTTCCTTCCCAGAAAGCTGACTTCTACCAATACGGATGAGGAGAGATTAAAGAGGCTAGGACTTTTCAGCTTGGAAAAGAGGAGACTAAGGAGGGATATGATAGACGTATATAAAATCATGAGTGGTGTGGAGAAAGTGAATAAGGAAAAGTTATGTACTTGTTCCCATAATATAAAAACTAGCAGCCACCAAATGAAATGAATGGGCAGCAGGTTTAAAACAAATAAAAGGAAGTTCTTCTTCACACAGCGCACAGTCAACCTGTGGAACTCCTTGCCTGAGGAGGTTGTGAAGGCCAGGACTCTAACAGGGTTTAAAAAGAGAACTAGATAAATTCATGGAGGTTAAGTCAATTAATGGCTATTAGCCAAGATGGGTAAGGAACGGTGTCCCTAGCCCAGTGGGTCTCAAACTTTTTTTACTGGCGGCCCCCTTTCACATAGCAAGCCTCTGAGTGTGACCCCCCCAATAAATTAAACATCCTTTTAAATATATTTAACACCATTATAAATGCTGGAGGCAAGCGGGGTTTGGGGTGGAGGTTGACAGCTCGCGACTCCCCATGTAATGACCTCGCGACCCCCTGAGGGATCCCGACCCCCAGTTTGAGAACCCCTGCCCTAGCCTCTGTCTGTCAGAGGGGAGATGGATGGCAGGAAAGAGATCACTTGATCATTACCTGTTAGGTTCACTCCCTCTGGGGCACCTGGCATTGGCCACAGTCAGTAGACAGGATACTGGGCTGGATGGACCTTTGGTCTGACCCAGTATGGCCGTTCTTATGTATGGACTGTAGGCCATAACTGTGACCACACTGAGAGGTAGATGCAGGTACATATTCCCTGCACAACACCTGACGCACCTGGCACTCCCCTCTTGTGCGTCAGACGCGTCAGGAGAAAATCTTCTTGAGTGAATTTCCTGAGAACTGGCCCTTCCCAACAGGAGGGCGTCTCTAGCCTGCAGCCATAGCACCTTCAGCCCAGATCCTGCCAGGTCTCATAAGCTGATTAACATCAGACCAACTCAGTGCTCGGGTGAGGGACCTCCCAGGAAAACGTTAAGGCGTTGCAAGCATGGGCACTGGAATTTCAATAGGTAGCGTTCTCTTTGCCCCAGTGCTGTAATGCTGAATGAGATTATTAGACGCACGCCCTCATCCCTTGTGATCATGAAAGACCACATGCCAACTGCGGTTTCAATTGAATACAGAATGGCTCCTCTCTTCCTGTACTAAACTGTTGTGATGCGCACATCCGATGGGTTCAGTGTTCTACCCCAGAGGTAGCTGCATTTTAGTGGCAATACCTATACACTTAAGCTCACTGGGATTTGTGTTCTTCAAGGCAACTGAGCTGCATTTCCCAGGTCCCAGCAGACTACTGGGGTCTGGAGAAAACACCCAATGCCCTGGCATCGCCCATCCCCCCTGTGGCAGTCACTCCCTGCTCGGAGATATCTGTGCTATCTCCGTAGTACATGCAGGCTACCAGAGGAAGAGGACAGAAGAGAGCGCTGACTCACCAGCGGGTGGGCTCCTGGCATTGTCTCCTTGGACGCTGCTCCACTCAAACTCCTGCAGTTCACTAAGGTCGAAGCTCCTGTCACTCTGTGCCAAGAGCCCCTGGGGGGATGGTGGCCCCTTCATAAGCTTGACGTTCCCCAGGAACTCCAGTTCAGTGTTTTCCTGGGCCGGGGACTCATCCCACTGGCCAGCGCGACCCACCAGTCCGTTCTCGTCCAGTCCAGCAACTCCATTCTCCTCCATGTACCCCTCAGATCCCTGCTCCACCGCTTCCTCCCAGCGCTGCCGCTGCCCAGAGCCATGGCCAAGACCCGCCTCTCCCCAGTGGGCCCACGGCGCCGAGCTGGCCATGTCCTGCCGTCCCCGACGAAGGGCGTGAGGTGAGGCGGCAGGGCGAGAAGCCTGGCTAAGGAGGCACCTGCCGGGGCAGAAGGGGCTTCACTTGCATCATTTCATGGTGCAGGCACCGAGGAAGCTCCGGGGGCTGGGGGCGCTTTGCTTCCTTGGGAAATGTAGGTCACAGCGCAGCTCCATTCAGCGCTTCAGTATCCTGCCTGCAGCTAAGAGGAGAGAGACGGAGAGATGCTTAATGGCAGTCAGGAGGGACACAGTGGGCTCTATTCAGACAGTCCCTCTCCCTGTGTGTCCCCCCGCCCCAGCCCAGAGATGTCAGCTGCTCCCTGAAGCTTTCCCCACCAGCTCTCCCCCTCCCCAGCTCCAAGGGCAGCCAAGTCACCTCATGGATTGTACCCTCCCCTCCCCAGAAAGGGGTCTGACATCCAGGCTAGGCGCCACACAGATGCCGTCGTGACATGGTGCTGCCTGGACTGGGGTGTCGCCACACGGCGACGTCACGTTGGCCTGGGCCTCTGTCCAAGGTAACGTCCCATGTGGAAGCTAGGAAGGTGGACTCCCGCTGAGCCCGCCGGCCCCACGTGGCGCTCCCCTCTCGACACTGGGCGTGCTGCTGGGAGCGGCGGCCCAGTCAGACGCGCTCTGGACAAGCGGCAAAGAACTGCTTAGCGGTACGTTCTGTTGGCCACAGCCTGAACCCAGCACCACGTCCTACTCAACATCAGCAGGACGGGCCAATGGTCTTCACCTTCCCACACAGCTGTCTCCCTGCCCTTCCTTCCACCACATTGCTTGATACAATCCCTCCCTGCCTCTTCCCAGCCCGGTCCCAGGATCACAGCCGCTCTACGAGCAGGCAGAAGGGGGCGCTGTGCCATAATGCACACACACCTCCCCATTCCCAAAGCCTGGCTCATCGTGACGCCAGCCAGCATGGACAGTGTGTTCAGCAGCTGCCGATCCTCAAACGCAAGTCTCACCTGTGAGCAGGCTGGCCACACCAGCCCTGCAGCGAATGCAGCGCCCCTTCACCTGGGCATACAGACAAGACCTGCCATGAAACCCAGCGGGCCCATCTGCCATCTGGGCCAGGCGTCCGGGTGGGAGTGCCAGCCATGCTCAAAGTGGGCATTAGGACCCGTCCTCCTCCGTCCTGGAGCAGACGAGGCGGCGAAGGGTCTGCCAGGGAGGTCACACACAAACATGGCATTGCTCAGAGCGCCAGGGAGGCTTCCCAGCAGCTGCCCAGGCTGCAATTCTCCTACAGGGGAGTCTATTCAGGGCAAAGACCGGCTCCACCCCGCCCCCTCTTCCGTGCAGCTGGAGATACACTGACCCACTGTTACAGGCGAGGAAAGCAATCAATGGCTGGATGGGCACATCGGGCAACATTGCAGGAGCAGTCATGGTGGGAGTGCCCAGGAGGTGCTGCAGGGAACGGTGAGGGGCGCTGGCTGTGGGGGAGCTCCCAGCCGTGCCGGTCTCCGTCTCAACACAGCATTGGAGAAATGCCAGTCCGGCCCCAAACAAGTCCGTTCACCTGTCCCGCTGGAGCTCTGCGATGGGGTGATGTGCCACAGCCCATCTCCTCCAGTGGCTGGGGTGAGGAAAAGGAAATTCTCACTCCCTAGGGGAGAGCTGCCCGGTGTGCACACTGGCTGGGCCTGGGGAGCGGAGCCCTCGCCCAGGGGGGCCGCGAGCCCCTCTGCCCCCCCAGACTGCACTCAGCGGCAGAACTTTTTTGGCCTCCTCTCTCCAGCCCCTCCCTGTATACTCAGCCTCAGCCAGAGGCGACCGCAGGAGTCTGACCCCCCCAAAGGAAGGGAGGTCAGTGCTGCTCAGGGCCATTGGGGTTTGGAGCCTGGAGCAGCTGGACCTGGTGCTGCCCGGCAAGGCCTCCATTAGCAGCAGCTCCCATTGTTACTCGGGAAGCAGCTCCCAACAGCAGGGGATGCTCTCATGCAGCTGAGCTGGTGTTTATCCTCCCCCCACACCAACCACCAGCCCTGCTCTCTCCCTTCCTGTGTCTCTCTGCTGCAGGGGCCTTTCCCCAGCTGCTTCACCCTTGCTCAGCCCTCGAGAACCCACTGCAGGAGTGCGCAGGCATGGGGCCATTGCTCCGCCAGGCAGGGGGACCTCAGTACATCTGCATAGTAAGACGTCTGCTCCGCTGTCCTCTTTGTGGGGCCCCAAGGAGCAGGTGATCTGCATGCACCCTCAATGCAGGCTGCCTGCCGCCAGCTCCCATACCAGGTTGCTGTTCTCTCACACTGAGGTGGGATTGGGCAAACTCCCCCAAGTACCCGCAAGGCTGCAATGGCGGGATCAGAAAGCAGGCAGAGGGCCCCAGGAAACTCCTGTCTGGCTCAGATCAAAGCAAGGTGTTCTCTCCCTCTCTGCACTGGACACTGCCCGTGGTTGTGCCAGGCACTGATCAGCCCAGCTCCTTGGTAAATTATGACCTGTGGAGCCAGGAATTGGCACCACTATCTGCACGGTCAGACCCTTCGCCAGCCAGGGACGCCTGCATTGGACTTGACACTGTCTTGCAAACTCCTGCCGTGTGCCATCAGGGAGCAGCACGCGCAGGAGTGCATGTGCAGAGAGCACATCGGCCACCCTATCTGTCCAATAACAATTGCCCTCTTGCCCTGAAACCGCTGAGCCATGAGCCGCCTCTTTCACTTCACTAGCCAGTTTCACCCAGTCTGCCTCTACTCACACGTTGGCCTTCCCTTGGCAAAGGGACCTTCCCTTCCAGGGCGAGGTGGCACGAAGCCAGTGCAGGCGTTTGCCCGATCCCGGCTGCCGTGGACCAAGCGAAGCCACTTAGCAGACAGGCCGTTGTACTGGCGAACAAGCCGGCTGATGTTCAGTGGTGCGAGCACCTGCAGCTCCAGCTGGAGTCAGTGGCCCTGGGACGCCGGCAGAGGTCCCTTTGTGGTGGACACCAAGCGGCTTTGGGGACACGGTGCCCATCAAGGCCTAGATCACTGGTTTGAATCTGGTTCCAGGAGAGTAGCAAGCAGCCAATCACTGGTGGCCTGTGTGAAATGAGCTGTTGGGTCTCAGCCTAGTTCCCACTTGGGTGGTGTCCACATAACAAAACCCACCAACCCAAATCATCACACGATGAAGAGCGGCCAAGGACTGAACAGGCCCTGGAAGCCCAAATGCCCTGGTCTCCCCAGCAGCGATGCCTCCGGGGGCTGCGGCTCCTGGCGTGGGTGGGGAAGCGTGCTCGGCTGCAGCCCCAGCCGTTCCTGCAAACGACTGGCCTCCAGCGCAGCATTCACCTTCACTCTTAACGAGCAGCACCCAACACAGCCCCTCCCGCTCCACCCTGCCAGGCTCCGATGCCAACGGGCCGCTCCTGAGCGGAGAACTCACAATTCACCGCAGTTTGGCCTCAGCCAAATTCAAACTCAAGCTTGGGAAGGGGAAAAAAAAATGAACTCAAAGAATAAAACAGCACTAATCCCTCTCTTCGGTGCTTGGTTGGCAATCTTGGTGACCGTGCCGCTTCCATCATTAACCCCTAGAGTGCCGGCAGCTCCGGCTCTGGAGTCCCCAGCATTAGCTCTGCTGCTCTCAGCTCTTGTTCCTGTGCCAGGCACTGCCCCAAGACCGCTTCCTCCCATCTGCTCCCACCAGGAGCAAAATCACACCCCAGCAAACTGCTCCTCTCTCCTGTCTTCCTTGCTGTGGAACAAGGAAGCAGAACGTTCTCTCAGCTGTGACCCCAAACACTGGTCTCCTCCCACACCCGATGCCTCACCCCAAGAAGGTATTATAACACGTCCACAACCACCTGGGACTTCACTGTCACCACTGTTGTGGACCGTGGCCACTCAAACCTTCAGTGCCATTGAGGTTAGAACTGAGATTCCCCCTGTTAAAAAAAAAAAAAAAAAAAAAAAAAACCACAGGCCCCCTTTATTTGGGCTACTGGAGAATCACCCTCAGCTGTTAGCAATATAGGGCCAATGACACACAGCTAGGCAGTTCTGCACAACTGGGCACACATCATCCAATACAGGGCATGCACACACACACCTGGTCATTCCTGGATTAAATCAATTTTTTTCCCTACCAGTTCACCCCTGACGTTAAGCCCCAGTTTACTCAGTGACTAACAAAACCAAACAAAGGTCTCAGCAGAGCACGGCTATTAACCCCTTTGCTCCCGCATTCAGAATCAGTTCGCTCCGAGATCCAGGAGCAGCAGCCCTGGGAAGTGAGTTTGGGCGTGGGGTCGTCAATCCAATATCAGTGCCTGGAGCAGTGACACTACCCGGGACACTAACGGGCAACACATGGGTCTTCAATTGGGGAGAACAAGGTGAGAGCACTAGTGGGCAGGAATAAGCCACTCCCAGAGAGCGCCCAGCTTCTGCCATCTACCAACGCCAACCCCACAAAGATGATGCAGGGGAAGGAGCTAATCCAAAGACACCTGGCTGGTAGGGGGAGCTCGACCTGCCAAAGCCAGCGAGGACTCATCCCCCACAGCCCCAGGTCACTCGGCAGGGGAACAAGCTGGTCTCGCCACAGGGCAGCTGGGAGCGGAGAAAAGGACCTCAAAGAAGGGCATGACATGCCCTTGTAGAGTCCACCACAGGGGCCGTGCAGTGGGACCCGGAAAAGGGCAGAAGGGCTTTGTTTCAGGATGAAGAGCTCCAAAGCTTTCCTGCCCTCCAGGGTGTGTGGGAGGGCATGGAGCTGTTTGAGGTCCTTCCATTTCTCCCCAACGCTCTGGTGGCTGTGCAGGTCAGCCAGAGTTAGTGGGGGAAGAGAGCCAAATAAGGCGGGAGGCTGACGGCAGAGAGAGGGGATGACAAAATAAGAGAACAGCCAGACTGAGCTTGGAGCCTGTTCGCTGTCTGTATGGAAACGTATCTGTGTGTGTAGCACAAGTCGGACTGTGCGCAAAAGAGACAGTGGCTGAGATCCAGCAGACTCATTCCACTGATGACCTAAGGGCAGGACTGGAGAACTTTCACTCCCTTCCTCTCTAGCGGATGCCTTATTACACTGCTCTACAGCCAAAATGCTTCGGAAATAAATGTCGTCAAACTTTACTAATTCTGGGTCACTGAGAACGAAAATGATGCTTAAAATGGTTGATTGGCTCTAGTTTTCAAGATATGCTATTGGGTCAGTATAAACGACCCTTGACTTGGGAATGGCGGAGGATAAGTGAGTTATAAAGGGAAGGGATCTCAATTTAAACCAGAAATGACTAAAATACATCTTTGACTGGATCTATGAATAAATCTATGACTGGGTTTGGACAGTACTTGCTTTTTAGGCAAAACAATGAATGATGCAATCTGAAGCTGGTATTGCATCATACATGACATGAATTGCACCATGTTATTCCTAGAAGTCATGGATGATGCAATCATAACGAAGCTTACATCACTCTGCTGAACAAATTTCCCTATATCCGCTCTCGAAATCATACAGTGTCGTGCTCTCTTATTTGTCAGTGTTTGATTTTGCAAAGGGACACATTTCTGTTTAGCCAAAGTGAGCAGAGATGCCTCATACTTTTGTGAACAGTGCAGATAACTTCTGCTATGTTTGTGGTAAAGTGACTTTTGCATCACAAAAGCGCAGTATAAGCATTATGGTTAAGAAAGCCTATCACCTTTATTTTGGCTGCAAAATTGGAGATCAGGACAAGAGGTGGGCCCCACACATATGCTGCAACACTTGTGCAACAAATCTTCGCCAGTGGTTGAACAGGAAAAGGAAAATCTATGCCTTTTGCAGTGCCAATGATTTGGAGAGAGCCAACAGATCATACCAGCAATTGTTATTCTGCATGGTGCCTCCAGTTGGGAAAGGTGTGTCAAAGAAGAAAAAGTGGACTGTGCATTATTCAAACATTCCATCAGCTATACGCCCACGGAGAAGGACTGCTGGTTCCTGATACACCAGAATCACTCTCACTTGAGTCAGACGAGGAAGAGGATGAAACTTCTGGTCCTGAACCATCAATGTCACAGGACCCACATTTTCTCCCATCCTCCTCTTCTGAACCATACCTCATAACACAAGGTGAACTGAATGACCTTGTCAGGGATTTGGAACTACCCAAGAGTAAGGAAGAGCTGTTGGGCTCCAGACTACAGCAGTGGAATCTCCTGGCAGGTGATGTTAGGGTTTCCATGTTCCGTGACCGTCAAAAGGATCTTGTCCCATTCTTCTTCATGAAAGGGATCTTGTAGCCTGCAACAACATCGATGGTGTGATGGCAGCCCCCAACATCGTTCACGATCCAGATGAGTGGAGACTGTTCATTGATTCATCGAAGACGAGTCTTAAAGCTGTTTTACTGCATAATGGCAATGTTTTGCCATCAATTCCAGTTGGTCATGCAGTCCATATGAAGGAAACCTATGACAACGTGAAACAACTTTTGAGGTGCATAAACTATGACCAACATCAGTGGCAGTTTTGTGGCGATTTGAAGGTTGTTGCTTTCTTGCTTGGTCTGCAGACTGGATACACAAAGTACTGCTGTTTTCTCTGCGAATGGGATAGTCATGCAAGAGATTCCCACTACATCAAGAAAGATTGGCCACTCTGACAGTCATTGGAGCCTGGGAGGAAAAGTGTTCAGCATCCACCACTTGTTGAATCAACGAAGATTTTGTTACCACCCTTACACATCAAGCTGGGTCTGATGAAGAACTTTGTCAAGGCCATAGACAAAACACAAACAGCTTTCAAGTACCTCCGTGGAAAATTTCCAAGGTTAAGTGAAGCTAAGATAAAGGAAGGTGTCTTTGTTGGTCCTCAGATTCGTGAACTTCTTCGAGATGATGCATTTGACCATGCACTGCGTGGCAAGGAAAAGACGGCATGGAAAGCCTTCCAGTTAGTGGCAATAAATTTTCTCGGAAACAACAAGGCAGACAACTACAGGTTGTTGGTGGAAAACCTCCTCAAGGCATACAAAAGCCTTGGTTGCAACATGTCACTAAAGATACATTTTTTGCACTCTCATCTAGATTTTTTTCCACCGAACTGCAGAGCAGTGAGCGACGAGCATGGCAAGCAATTTCACCAGGACATTGCAACAATGGAGAAACGCCATCAGGGCAAATGGAGCCCATCAATGCTTGCAGACTATTGCTGGACAGTGACAAGAGATGCTCCATTTAATGAATACAAGAGACAAGCCAAGAAGCACCGAGTAGACACTGAATAGGACTAAACTATGTACATAATAGTTTTTTGCCTTTTGTTTCATAATAAATTTGATTTATATAACCCTTTTGCTGATTTTTAAAGTGTTACATAAACAGGACAGGTGAAATATTATCACGTAAAGCAACCATAAACACATGAAAAGACCTAGGTTTACAATTTATGATTAAAACTCTACTATCTACACAATATACATAGACATAAAATGTAAAAACGTAAATATCTTAGAAACAGTAGCCAGTTGTTTTAATTGTCATATTTGAATTCAGCACATCAAAATACATAATAAATAGCACATTTTATCTCTGAAGCAGACGACTTCTCAAAAATTGTAGACCAGTGTTGTTGTTGTTATTATTGTGGCCCCGGGTTTCCCAGTGACTAGTGATTTTGAGAGATGCTTTAAAGGGGGCCTGTCAGACACCCATGCTCTGGAAATCAGGCCGCTCCCCAAAAGAGCTCATGTTGGGCCCCCACAGTCCCTGGCCACTTGTGAAAGCCCTGGCCTATCTCTGTGGCTGTAGCACCTTTGGGCCCCAGTCAGGAATCAGGGCCCCAACCAGGGTAGATACAGCCCCTGGCCCAGCTCACAATTCGGCCCGTAGTGAAATATACCCCACCTTTCTCATTACGCCCTCTCCCGCAACAAACACAGGCCCTGGTGGGCTTCTTCTGCCTGACGCAAGACCCACCCCCCTCCACTCGGCACAGCCACAAGCTCGCTGTCCCTAGCCTGGGCCCTGGCTGCCAGCTGGCACCCCAGAGCTGGCCAAGGAGACGAGCCACAGTGCTAGAGAAACCCTCTAAGGAGGGGAAGAAGTCAGATTGCAGGAATTCTCCTGTGCTGCTAAGATTCCTGATACTTCACAGGGCAACACGGACGCCTCTCTGATCTCTTCCCCTGGGAGGAGATCGGTCCTGCCCATGGGCACCTCGTGCCCCACCCCTCGCCCCATCTGAACCCCCTCGCGGCTTTCGGGCCTGCTCCAAACACGCACCACAGGTGAGCAGGCGGCCTCAGAACGGCAGTTGCAGCACCACCCCGCTGCCTGCTGCGACCGCAGCTTCCTCAGGCCAACGGGCAGCCGCCCCGAGCCGGAGCCACAGCTCAGAGCCAACGGGAACCTGCCTCTGAGTGGGGAGGCTCAGAGCCCCCAAGGCCCGGCACTAGGGCCCAGCGTCACCTCCCATCGCCTCCTGCCCCCTCCCATCACCACCAGCGAGGACAAAAGCATGAGCACTGGAGGCTGATTTTACCCACCCACAGGCCAGGTCCAGCACGGGCAGGGCTGGTGCCAGCTTCTCCCAACACTGCCCTGCCAAGGGAACTCAGCCTAGTCTGCAGGAGGCCCCTCCTGGACACTCTGGTGAGGAGTGGGATAGAAACGTTGTAGTGTTCAGGGCCCAGGTCCTGGGCTGGGATGGCTAACCAGCAAGCTGGCTAAAGCCAGCCGGGGACGGGGGGACTGGGGGTGGTGGTTCATGGCTGGGGCCACCGCTGGGAGCCAGACAGAGACTCATCAACTCATCTACTGCAGGTCACTGAGCATGCCTTGATCTCAGCCGTGCTCCAGGACTGTCAGGAGAGAGTGGTAAAGAACCACAGGGAAAGCTGTTTTCTGCGAACTCTGAACAGGGAGTTTTCCTGGGATAAAGCAAACAGTGTCATCCCTAGAGTTACCCAACCATACAGCTCCTGCCTCGAATCTTCCCCAACTCTCTCCCACCTGGCTTCCTCTACAGAGTTAAAGAAGCAAGACACATAGCCTCAGGCAACCACTAGTGGCCTGTGGAGAACTGATTACTCATATGGTGCTAACTCTCCTCCTTGTTTCAACCTGTGAAATCATATTAGAAGGCGGCTAAATACCCCCTTTCCCCCGTTACTCATTTTCCACCTAAGTAGTCCGGCTGCTGCCATGGAAAAGGTCTGAGATCTCCAGTGGGATCGGAGGTGGCCCGTACATTCGTGAATGGGCGGGAAGCACCCACAGCAGGTGGTAACAGTACCTGGGTTTTCTGGAAGGCTTCCTTCTGGCCCGGAATTTTAAACCCAAATTTTCAAAAGCTGTCCCTGATTTTGGGTGCACAACTTGAAGCAGACACCTGATTTCCCGAGGCGCTGAGCACCCACGGGTCCCATTGATGCCAGTGGTGGGCGCTCGGCACCACTGAGAATCAAGCCCAAGGTGCCCAGAATCGGTGGTCACTTTGGAAAACATGGGTCTTGCAGCAGGTGTGCCTGCAACTGCATGCACTGGAGGAAGAGTCAGGAAAGATGTATGATTCACATCCGGGTTACCCAGCTTTGCTTCCCTTACTGGTCTTTTCCCCTGGCGCAACTCCAGAACCCACAGCCCTTTCAAAAGCAGCTGCAGGAGCCGGTTCTGAGCCGCTCGTATCATTACGACCTGCGTAACATTCCCTGCTACAATCAGACCCAATGGAAGAGAAAACATCTCTCAAGAGATAACTGGTGTTAAATTAGTATTTTGTTTTCTCTCAGGGCGTCAAACCACAGCCATCAACACAAACTCCCTACAACCCACATGAGCAGTGTGTCAAACTCCCTCCAAGCCACACAGGCAGAGTGGCAACTCCCAACATACCCCTTACAACCCAGCCAAACGGTGTGAAACTCCCCACCACACGCCCTAGGCCCTGGGAAAGCGGGAATCCAGGCCATTTTCATTTCGCAGTGACGCTGCCAAGACTCATTCATTCAGTTTTACTCATCAAACAGCTTCTTCTCTCACTGTTGCTCCTAATTAACACACCCCCGCCCCTGGAAAAACTCAAATTGGTTTCCTTGATCAAAACGTTCCCCTCCATCGCAACAAACACTGTTACTGTAGGTTGGCCCCTGACCCGGGCTGCATGGTGGTTACAGCAAGGCTGCTCAAGGATTCTGGGTGGGATGCTAGGCTATGGCTGATGTAGCTATGGGTCCGTGAGCCCAAGGGGGCTAACTGATTTTACTTGCAATTAGCTATAACGATAGTTAGCTTTGGTGCTAGGATCACATTGGTAGCAATGGAGGGGCAGAGGGAGTGCCTTGTGGTACTGCAGGTTTGGACTGGGACTTAGCGACTGTATCAGCTGGATCGGTAAACTGGAGGTGGGATCCCTGCTGGACGACTGCTGGTTGCTTGGGCTACTGGTGGTGAAGAGCTTAGAGGAATCCTGCTAAGAGGAAAGTCAGTTGGAAAGGATCCTGGGAGCCTAGAAATAACCACAGCAAATCAGATGAATGGTCCATCTGGTCCAGTGTCCTGCCTGACAGGGGGGGCCAGCTGCAGATGGTCAGAAAAGTGCCCGAAACCTCACAGGGGACAATTATGGAGTGGGCTGCCTACAGCCGGAGCATTGTGCCTGTATCAGCATGACCCTAGCAAGTGGTCATAGCGGGAGAAAAGGGGCACAGGGCTTTTAATTCAGACAAGTGGTCACTGAGAGCCCAGTTCTGCCAACCTCACTCATGCCAAGAAGTGCTTTGCTCCAGGAGTAACCCCAATGATTTCAGTGAGGGGTTACCAGCCAACCATGGTATTACGGTAAGCAAGGGAGACAGAATCAGGCCTCAAAGCATTGTGGACTGTGTTTTTGGGTGGGAAGGGGAGGAGTAGGGAAATCCATCCAACTCAGACATCTGAACACCCCCACCGAGGAGCTAGTCGAGTCTTTTTGGACTTGGATCCGCTCCAAGCTGCTCAGCTTTCCACGGCGATCCGACCCCACGTCTCTACTGCTGGAGCGACAAACCTGGGCAGGCGAGGAATCAGAACGCAAGGGTTTCTCAGCACCTACAAGTAAATGACGCTCCAGCCACGGGCAGGGCAGCCCAGAGAGAGCAAGAGGAACAAAACCTCCACTGCAAAGCTCAGACCAAGAAGCAATTTCACCCTCCAAGTTTGCCAAACCCCACAACAGCCCCGTTACCCAAAACCTGTCCCCTGCTTCCTGCGAGACTCTTCCCCGCTCCCCACATCCCTAAGGAGACAGAACTCCGCCACTTGTATTCTGCACCACAATGAGAATAACTTCAGTGACAGGGGCTACTTGCTACCTTCTGAACGGGTCTTAGAAAATCTGCTACCTGATCACTGTCTGTCTGGGCTGCTGTTGGCGGAACCCTTCCCATGTGGGGGCTGAGCAAATCCGAAAAATCAGCCCATAAATATCCTCCTCTTTGGCAGAGCTAGGCCGAAACCAACCCCGCCGGATCAAAACACCCCCCCAGACTTCCAGGCGGTCTCCAGCTCGGGTCAAACATCAGCCTTGGGAACAAACCTGGCGAGAGTTTGGACCTGGATCCACACTGAGGTTCAGGCCCATCTGACTCACTTAGCCACAGCCTAGGCAACAGCTATAAACAAAGCTGTGCTCACCACAGCACTCAGACCTGGCAGCCTCTTGCTTAACACGAGTCCCCCGCATGCTGCAGGAAATCCCCACTGAGGCAAAACAGGGCAACAGAAAGTCTAGCTGCTTTGGGGGCAGGGGCGACGTTAACTGTCAGGCCCAGGAGAGGCCGGGCGGCCAGGGGAGCAAGCCAGAGCGCACAGACAGGCAGTGGAACAAGCAGCTGTGGTGATGAGAGCACTCGAAATGCTCATGCAGCCTGGCATGCCCACCCCACACTGCATCCTGCTCCCCTTCTAGCCTCTCTAGCCTGCGTCAGCCCGTTTCTTTCTCAGCTCTGCTGCCTGGGACTGGGCTCTGAGCAAAGACCCCAGATATTCCAACCCACCAGCTGGCGAAGTGCCCGACATCCGGAGAGCACAGGGGCTGCCCCGTTGCCAGCAACCCTGGGGGAGCAAGGTTAGATGCACTCACCTGCTGCTGTCTGCCTTCTCCGTTAGCTGTTATAGGAGCCACTTTCCACACCTCCGAACGCAGCCTGGCTCCCTGCTTTGGGTCCCCAGAGCCGTGCAGTCCCGCGGAGCTCAGATCATCTCTTTCTTAAAGTCTCTCTCTGGCTCTCTCAAGCGCCCCTGGCTCCTCTCCAGCCTGTGCTGTCAGACGGAGGAGCCTCTCCCCACGCGCTCCCTCCCCGCCCCCAATCTCGCTTTCGAAGGCAGAAGCAGGAAGCGTGCAGGCAGATTTCCTACAAGTTTTCATGTGCGTGCGCGCAGACAAAACTTCTTAACCCTGTAGAGCCCTGCACAAGCCCCGTGTGCCCGGATAGTTCAGCCCGCCATCCTCACCTCTTCCTGCAGCCGTACTATAATCCCTTCCGGGGACTCCGTCTGAAACGCAGCTTTAAAACGGATCCACTATCTCTGGTGAATTGAGTGCTGGACTCTCACTCCTGGAGCTCGCTATCCACAGAGCAGGGGCAGCAGAGGAGGTGGTAGGGCCAAGCTCCTTCCATGCTGCTCGGCCAATGTGCCACCTCTAGGGGCAGCATTCAGTGCCCCCTGTGCATTCAGTTCTTGGCATCTCTGGTGATACCGCACAAAGATGCCTAGCTGCATATCTCCACAGAGGGGCCCCTGGTGAGAAAACCGGGGCCATCCCTACAATACGACAGGGCTAGCAGATGTCTCAGAGGTGTAGAGTGGAAAAAGCGACCGATGCTAAGAAACCAGGGACCATCCCTCCTAACCAGGGTTTGGCAGATATGAAATCAGCTTGTGCAACGCGGTCTCCTCTCTCCGGGGAGCTGAACGGCGAACGACCAACTTGTGTCATTGAATGACTCGGACGGTAACAGCCTTTGGTCGCTAATGACCTGCCTTTGGGGATGTTCATAGCGGGACACCCCTCCTTTGTAAAGTCAGCTCGGGCTGACTTGAGCTGGCTTTTAAGATTTCGCTCCTCCCGGGTTGCAGTTTCTGAGGTTCCTCTTAATATAAAGGGTTCCTTTGGGCGTCACGGGTTCCTTCTGACATCGTCTATGAAGTGACATCTTGTTGGGGGTCTCCGTTTCTACAGCGCCCCCCTCCCCACAGCATCTCACTAGCACACATGGATGTATCCTCGCCATACCCCAGGGCAGAGAAGTATCCTCCTCCCTGTTTCACGGATGGGGAAGTGAGGAACCCAAGGTCACATAGAAAGCCTGTGGCAGAGGCAGGACTTGGCCCCAGATCTCCTGACTGCTAGTTCTTGTGCCTTGACCACAAGACCAGGCCTCTTCCTACATTACTCCACGCCGCCGCCTGCATAGCGTGGTGCGGGCAGCTGATCTGTGTTTACGAGCAGCGCACGGCGCTTGTCTGTTCTGCCCCAGGGGTACGTGAGGAGGAATACGACACACACCAAAGTGAAGGGGTAGTCGGAGCTGTACAAGAGGTGGGTCTCCTTAAAGAGCAGCTCCGTGTTCTGACCCGTACGTCTCAAAAAAGTAAAGAAAATAGAAAACAAATGCCCCACGCAAGGCCAACATAAGCCTTGTTTTATTTGCCACATCCTCGGGAGCCTGCAACAGGACCCTTTTCATAAGGCGGTTTGCCCCCACACAAACTATTGTCTGGGGCATCTAGGCAGAGGACTGTTGCATGGGGGCTCCTCAGCCTAGATTCTATCTTTTTTTTAGCAACAAAAGGCCTACTGAGGGAGATGGCACGGTCTAGTGGATACAGCACTGGGATTCATGAAACCTGGATTCTATTTCCACCTCTACACTGACCTGCTGGGTGACCCTGGGCAAGTCGCTTCGCTGCTCTGTGCCTCAGTTTCCCCTCTCACCCTTTGTCTGTCTTGTTTATTTAGACTGTAAGCTCCTTGGGGCAGGGGCTCGCTCTTACTCTCTGTTTGTACAGCACCTAGCACAACGGGGTTCTGATCTTGCTGGGGACCTCCAGGTGCCATTGTAATACAAAAATTCATCAGCCTAATACTGCAGATGGGTCGGGGGCCTGTTAACGGGATGCAGAGCGTTTCACCATTAGGTTGCCACTTCAAATACAAGCCAGGTTGGTAGTGCCAAGGGCTTTGTGCTCACAGGCGCTGAGCAGCCACCCCACCAGCTGAAAGCAACGGGCGTTCTCTGGTTGGGCTTCGGTGGTCGTGGAGAAAAGAGTGGGTGCTCTCAGTCTGCAGCCATCCATTGTTAACTCTACCTGTGTGTTATAACCCTTCCCGCCACGCTGCGACCGTCTTGTCTATTTAGATTCTCCACTCTTTGGGGCAAGCCCCGTCTGCTATTCAGTGTTTGTCCAGCGCCTAGCACAATGGGGCCCCATTCTTGGCTGGGCTTTAGGCACTACCATAATCAATAGGATTCGCTCAATGGGCATTCTAGCGGATGGCTGTCCATATGACAGCTGTGGGAAGTCTCAGCAGGAGGCAGGGGATTGAATTAGACTGAAGACCGAACTGCCTCTGCCCCCCAAGAGGTAAGGCATCACGTCAGGGCCAAGGCCCATGGGCGAGACAGTGTGGGGGAACCTCGCCCTGCTACTGCGTCATGGCTAAGGCAGGAGGTGCCTTCGAAGAACTGTAGACAGAGGATTTGAGTGTCCAGGACGGCCGGGTCAGCACCTTTCCCCAGCAATACACTCGCACCGATTACATCACGTGCACACAGAGTATTTGAAATAACAGGGAAGCCACGCAGAGGGAGAAGAGGCTGGCTTTCAAACCGAACGCCCCTAGACCCGGGTCTGGAAGCAGTCTCCAGGCAGCGGTGACTAAGGACGGACGTTCTGCTCCTTCACACTTGCTGCTGTTCTAGGCTAAGGGGAAGCTCTCAGGACCCTAAAGTCTGGTATCAAAGCATGCCAGCTCTTCCCTGGGCGAGAAGGTGATAGCAGGCTCCAGGGGCCAGGTAGGAGACCCCCAGGCTCTGGACTGGAGGCTAAGGAGAGAGATGCGTCATGGGTATGTGGCATTACCTGAGTACTATTGTAGACAAGTCTCTGATTGTTCAGGATCGGGGCGTGATGTGACTCCTGCAGTTGTCTCCCCATCACCCGCTACCATCAGGCAGGAGCGCCAGGGGTGCCAATGCCTCCCAGCAGGATGCAAGGGGCAACATCATTTAGCGGCTGCCCAGGGGACAGGGAAAAGACAGGAATGACACACACTATTTTCTACATAGCAAGCGTTCACCGTCCGGGGCAATACCACCAGCATCTTGCAGTATGGGCCCACCCAACTCTTTCTATTGACATCTAAGGGTGCCGGATTGAGCCCTGGAAGAGGAAAAGGACTTTGAGAACCTGTAGTGCCGAGGAGCTGGGCTCAGAAAGAGAAGGGGCGGGAAGAGGTGCAATATGGGAATGAATTAGAGAAGGGCCAAGCGGCGTTGGTAAAATAAAAACTGACCCAAAACTTCACCCAAAACCGAAGCCCACACGATACAGGAAAGGCCGATTCTTTGTTTTTCACATCAGATCAGTCGCCAGGAGCATCCAAACTCTCACAGCCACCCCCTGCTCCCCGACACCCAGCTCTGCAGTGCCCGGAGATTTGGAGAGCTCCCACAGGGGGCACAGAAGCTGCCAAACTCTTTGGCGACGATCCCAGCTGAGCCATTGAGGCGTGCCCATTTCTGGAACAAATATTTGCATTAAAATGCAGCCCGGGGCCTCAGGCAGAGAGAAGCAGGGTTGGTCTGCGCAGCTCTGCGGCCTGAGCACTGTGTAATTACACACAATGGGGAGCAGAGAAGAGAGAGGTAATCATCACTCCCGGGAACAGCAGTGCTGTAATTGGCATGCTGGGGGCGTGTCATGTGCTGGCATATTCATGAGAGGGTAATTAAGCCCTTACTGTGTAATTAGCGATGAGAGGAGGACAACCCTCTGCAGCAATTGAAACCTCGGCATGGACTGGAATGTGCTTTGCTTTGCTGCGCTGCGGCCAGGACTCGGAGAGAGCTGCTGGACTCTAGCCAAAGAGCGCTGCTCTAGAACAGAGAGGAATGGACCCAATACTTCCAGCCACTTCTTCCTCGGTAGGGGCCGGGCAAAGTGGGCTCAAGACCGTCCCCCAAGTCTGTGCCGCGTGGTGATGGGACCATAGAAAGATTGGTCCAATGAATGGGGCACTTGATCTGCCACAGATCTGGGCAAGTCACTTGGCCTCTCTGTGCCTCAGTTTCCTATTTGTAACATGGGGATAAACAGCACTACCTTATCTCAGAGGGTAGTGTAAGGATAAATACATTCAAGAGTGTAAGGTGCTCAAATACTCCAGTGATGGGAACCCTACACACCCCTAAGGTGGATGGAAATCACTCCTGCTGTATCTTTGAATGGGGACACGCCCTCGTTCTCCATCACCATCCCGTATATCCGCTGTGGGCCAGACGCACCCAAGAGATGTAGTCACGGTGGCGGCGGGAACCCTGCTAGCCTCTGCTCTTCACTGCATAGGGGAGCTGCTCAACCGTTTCCCTTTCATATCCCAAGACAGGCCATGATGCTGGTACCCTCCCAGATCAGACCCGCTTTGGAGATGGAGCCCCAGCCACACTGGGTTTGTGCTGGAGTGAAAGGACACAGGGCCCGGTCCAAAGCCCACCGACGTCAAGGGAAAGAGTCAAAGGGCTTTGGATCAGCCCCATTCTGCTGGACGGAGCGGCCGCAGGAGCTTACGAACGAGTCAAAGGGAACTGCGAGGGCTCTGATAGCTCAAGGTGGATGCCAAAGGGCAGGATGTTGCTTGTTCTGGGCCTAATCCCTGAATTCTGTACACACAACTCCCAGCCGTGCTGGGCATGCCAGGAATTCAGGATCAGGTCCCTTGGGGAATTAAGAGTGGGGCTTCAGGCTCGGTCTGGCACCAGAACACATTCTGCCCTTTGTTTTCATTTTTTTTCATTTTTTTTTTTTTATTTTCTCAGCAAATCCAAATGCTACCCAATGGGAGTTGTGAACAGGGAGGGTGACCCCAGGAACAGCGTGCCGGGTCCTTCATCGGAGCAGAATGCAATTCCCAAACGGGTCCAATGCAGCGCAGATGGCAACTCCACTTAGGAGAAATCCTCTGTTCACGGGGACGTTACTTTGACTTCCCTCTTATTCTAATTATAATTGTTAATGAGCTGTACTGCGGTAGCACCAATGAGCCCCAGTCGATGGTCTACATCAGGGGTAGGCAACCTATGGCACGCGTGCCGCCTTCAGCACGCGAGCTGATTTTCAGTGGCACTCACACTGCCCGGGTCCTGGCCATTGGTCCAGGGGGCTCTGCATTTTAATTTAATTTAAATGAAGCTTCTTAAACATTTTAAAAAACCTTATTTACTTTACAGACAACAATAGTTTAGTTCTATATTATAGACTTATAGAAAGAGACTTTCTAAAAACATTAAAATGCATGACTGGCACGTGAAACCTTAAATCAGAGTGAATAAATGAAAACTTGGCACACCACTTCTGACAGGTTGCCAACCCCTGGTCTACATAATGCTTAGGGATGGTCATACTTAGTCTTGCCTTGAGTGCAGGGGACTGGACTATAAGACCTCTTGAGGTCCCTTCCAGTCCTATGATTCTATGAAAAAAGATGATCGCTGCCTCTAAGAACTTGTAATCCAGGGGTCCCCAACGTGGTGCCCGCTAAGTGCACCCGCGTACTGGCCGGCGGACGAGCATCCGCCGAAATGCCGCGTCATCCAGATGCATCGCCACCAAAATGCTGTCGATTTTCGGCAGCGACGCCTCTGGATGACGCTGCTTGTCGGCAGCGACATCTATTGACGTTGCCGCTTGTCGACGGCATTTCGGCGGATGCTCGTCTGCCGCCACGGTCCTCCGTGGCTCATCGTCTGGGGCCCGCCAGATGAAAAAGGTTGGGGACCACTGTTGTAATCTATAATGCCTTGTCTCCACTTGGAAAAGTGACTGCCTTTAGGTTAGGCATAGCCCACATGGACTAGCTAAGCCCAAACTAAACACACGCTTTTCCCCCCACCTAAAAATATAACCCGGGCACTGCACTGAATCTATCTGGGTATTCCGTTCTGCTAGAAGCGAAGTTGCCCCAGATTTGGAGTTGCCGTAATCAAGTTCCACTGTACCCCAAAGCCAAAATAAACCCACTTGAAATCAAATCAAAACAGTGAAAGGAAACAGGCATGTTAAGAACAGAACTCTTATTGCTAATAAGGATGGGGGACAATGAAACGATTCTGTCAACGTTCTGGACAGGAGCAATGTTTTGATAGAGAAACGGAAGGAAATGACTGGGCATTGGGCAGGATACAAGCCCTGAAATTGTTTGTGTGCCTTATTGTGTACACGTTAAAAGAGGGTTTAAAACAATTAATGTTTCCTATCAGTGTGAGTAACAAACACCTGAGATTGTTGCAGTGAGAGAATACAGAAGCTCTGAGGAGTGGCACCTTTTGTTTGTTGTGTCTGTGCAGTGCCTAACCCAATAGGGCTAAGGTCTCTAGGCATTGCCATCATCCCAAACACTGGGGCAAATTCTCAGCTGATGGAGACCGGCATAGCTCCAGTGACCTCAATGGAGTGAGACTGATTTACACCAGCTGAAGATCTGGCCCCTAATTCGCTTTTTGACGTTTATGTTTGGTTTTGCCCCAATGGTATGGAACGGCGTCCCGGCACCGTTTGTGAGAGCCAGTATGGCGTTCCAGTGTTTCTCATTACCAGGCCGCCATCTCTCCTTCAGGAGTGGGGAACCGGGTCACTAATCCTGTCACGCTTCCTCCCTTCCTCTGCCATTCACCCCCACACGCTCGCTCCAGACAATTACATACCCCACTATGTCCCATAAATAGACAACCCTGGACATCCCCGAAACAGATCACCCGCAAAGTCCCTCTCCCCCAGAGACACACCCACTATATCCCCCAATATGCTCTCACCCACACACTATATCCCCTTACCCAGAAGCTCATCCCAAACACGTCCCCATCACCCGATCACCCCATGTACCACAACCCCCAAACATGCCCTCATCCATCCACAGCCTCCCCCCGGCATATCCTCATGCTGTCCACCTCCCTTCATCAGACACACACCCCGCCACAGTCCTTGAAACTGTGAGTTCCCCCACACTACTTTAGGGGGGGCTAGAGCACAGGACTCGACTGGTCAGTTTCTCTCATTTCTGGTCAGTTTCACTTGTTCACCTGCACTAGCATAATCCTGCAATGTCTGAGTTGCAAAGGGCCTTGCTAACTGTCATGATTTTATTGAGAGTCTTGTGATACTTGGTGGTTTTCTGAAAGCCCCAGCTACTGAAGTTCATGTTTTCGTGAGAATCTCAGCTTTCCTTTTATCAAATATGAAATTTCTGGCCCTCCTGGTCGCAGAGCAAAGTTTGAAAACGTAAACCCTTATATGCTCAAAAATCACAGGGCAAACAAAAGATTTCCAATATTTTTGATGTTGTTGTTGTTTTAATCTCATGATTCTTTGAGTACCTAGGTTTGGCAATACTGCAAACACAGAGGAAGATTAAAATTAATTAAAAAACCCTCTTTCTGTATGAATTCTTCTTGCAAACTTATGTGTATTGACTTGGGTTTGGTAAAAGATGATTGTTTTACAAAACCTAACCTGAGAACCAAATTTGCTCTTTCCCGCTAACCTATAAGCAGATGATACATACGATCACAGTGACCTTTGGCTGAAACTCAAGAACCGTTTCTCACCTCTTCTCCGGAAGTTAAAAATCAGAAGTCACTTTGGGAGGGGGGCGGGGGAGGGGTGGTCTCCAGTCCTGGCCTGGGAGTGAAAATGAAAGAGACAGGAAGGACCGGTAGAAATGATCAGATTAGAGTAGACACCCTGCCTGCCCTCCCCTTCTATGAGAGAAAGGGAAGCGGTGTAGGTTTTTTTGCTGCAGCAAAAAGAGTGATGGAAAAGGGAACCACGACTGTTTGAGACAATAAATAACAAGTAGCAAAAGCATAACATAAGAATTGGGAATCCTTCCAACCCCAGCGACCCTGAGGGTGACCGCAGATGAGAGGGGCTAGGGAGTACGATCTGCCAGCCAAACAGGGCTTTGCTCAGCAGTCTGTCCGGGCATCACACACAGCAGGACGCTGACAGCTGACTGAAAGGGGAAGTAACGGGAAGGGAAAGCACCCCGCCCCCACTTCGAGAAATCAGCCTGGCTCTGATAATCTGCATTATCCATCGCTGGCTGCAGGCTGCTCGCCCCCACACACATGCAGACAAAAGCCCCATGCACCAGGCGTTCCCTTTGCTGGGAAGGCGTCGGCTGAGCTGGGAACATGACCCAGCAGAGTCTTGCTGGAGGCAGGCAACGCTTGGAGTACCTTCACGTGAGCGCCAAGGCAATCACTGCATTTATTGGGTCCTTCCTTCTCTGTGCCCCTGGATGTCTGTTACTTTCTCCCATGCACTGCCCGGCCGATGCACCTCTGCTACTCCTGCCTGGTCCGTGCGCTGCTCTGCCAATATCCCGCAGTCCTGACTCAGAGCGTTCCTCTGCTACTCCAGCCCTGGGCTCCCCTCCCCTCTACAACCCAGCTTTGCCAGTGCACTCTTCTATAGAATCCTAGACTATCAGGGTTGGAAGGGACCTCAGGAGGTATCTAGTCCAACCCCCTGCTCAAAGCAGGACCAATCCCCAGACGATTTTTACCCCAGATCCCTAAATGGCCCCCTCAAGGATTGAACTCACAACTGTGGGTTTAGCAGGCCAGTGCGCAAACCACTGCGCTATCCCTCACTCAATCCCGTCCTGCAGTCCTCTGCTAGCCCAGCCCAGCCCGCACACTGCTCTGCCAACAACGCACCTCAGCACTGCTCGACTGGGCCACAGCTCTGCCAAAGGGCTCTGGAGGGATAAACTTCCAGCTCCCCTCCGAGCCGGTCGCCCCCCCAAGCAGTTCATCTCAGAGCGAAAGAGAATTCCAAGCGAGACATTAAGCCTCACTTCAGGCTGAAGGTAGGGGAGCCAACGAAGGAGGGGAGGGGGAGGCTAGAAGGCCAACCAAAAGGGCCTGCCCCACTTTCCGAACCACCAGTCCTCCAACAACCCAGGTCCCTTCCCCTAGAACAGGGATCGGCAACCTTTGGCATGCAGCCCATCAGGGAAAGTCCCTGGCGGGCCGGGGCGGTTTGTTTACCTGCAGCGTCTGCAGGTTCAGCCAATCGCGGCTCCCGCTGCCCGCAGTTCGCCATTCCAGGCCAATGGGAACTGCGGGAAGTGGTGTGAGCCGAGAGACGTGCTGGCCGCCACTATCCGCAGCCCCCGTTGGCCTGGAATGGTGAACCACGGACAGTGGGAGCTGCAATCGCCGAACCGTCCCGGCCTGCCAGCGGATTTCCCTGATGGGCCGTGTGCCAAAGGTTGCCGATCTCTGCCCTATAACATTCCTCCCAGACAGTCTTCCCCACCTTGCCACACGTCACCTGCCCAGCGAGAGCCCTTGGAAAAGTGTATTGGTTTGGAGATTAAACACCTGGCTACCCTAACTATCCCCGTGGGCTACGGCAAAAACCGACGGCACTTGTGACCCCGTTCTCTGGAAGGGAGCGGCAAAGCAAGGGGGGCACGTATAGACCCCTCGGGACACCCGGCCGATGGGCTCGGTTCACGGGACGGAACACTGGTTTGAACCCGGTGCCATAAGAGCGGATCATAAGACCTAATTCTCTGCATGGAGAGGGGCAGTGGCCAGACTCTCATTGCTGGCTTGTCAAACCCTGGAGAGGGAGCAAAATCCCCAGGGACGTGTCTCCTTGAGAGATGGGCGAGGGATTCTCCCAGACACGTCTCCATCTGTCCTCTCAGCTGAGCAAACACAATCCCAGCTCAGGAATGAGACGAGCTGAGCAGTTCGTTAGCCCGAGGCGCAGAGAGTCCGAGAGAGGCGTCTAGCCAACACCCTGCTCTCATCTGGACCAGACTCCTGCCTCCTACCACAACTAGGGGGCCTAGAGGAGAAGGAGGCCAGAGACACCTGCTAATAAAGTCCAAGGAAGCCCCGTTAAAGCCCAGCCCTGACTCCCTGCTGCCCGTCTCTCAGGTTCGCCTCAGGGAAGGTTTTTCTCTTAGCAGCCAAGGAGTCTGCAGGGGAGTCAGTTTAGGAAGAGGCGTGTCCCAGCTACACGGCACTAACACGCCCATCCGCTGTGTCAGCCGGGTGGGGCTTCGCTCCCAGAGCAGGGCGGGGCAGGGCACTTACTGGAGCAGCACGAGGGTCCCGGGGGTGTCGCCCAGAGGCGTAAGAGGAAGGTGAACTTGGGAATGGAAGGGCTTGATCCTGCAGCCACCGAAGACAGTGGGAGCAGGAGCAGGCTCGGAATTAGGCAGATCCCGAGCGAACAAACCACACGAGTCCCAGGGCCGAGAGGGGAGCCCAGGAGCCATGATCTCGATGTGGACTTTGGCTTTGCTGCTGAGAAGAATGCCAAAGCAGAGGGGCAGGCACCCCGGTCCCGCTAGGAACCGGACCGAGACCCCTTCCCCAGCGGGCAGCCTGGCTCTGCCCTGAGTTGGGCAGAGTGGAGGGATGAGGAAACAGCTGTATTTCCACATGAGCTGCAAGAACATCCAGGCGAGCAGAAGGCAGAAGAAAAACTGCCCGTGGCCCGGGGAAAAAAACCGGAACAAAGAGCAGAGCTAAAAAACCAATGGGATGCCAGAGGACATGGCCATGGGAACAGAGGCACGTACACTGCCTGTCTCCCTGCTTGGGCACAGGCAGCGCCTCCTCTCCCCTCCCCAACTACCACAACCCCTCCCTGGGCACTCCCACCTTTCAAGCTAGGCGCAGCCTGCACCCTCCTTTTCCTCTCTCCTCGATCCCCATGGGCACAGGCTCTGTCCCCCCTTTTCCAACCCCAATGATCTCCAGCCCTGACTCATCCCAGTGCCAGTCTCGGGGCAGCGTTTCTGTAAAGCAGGATATAAGGAATTGCGAATCATCCCACCTCCGTTCATTTAGCTGTGAGCCCTCATTAGCCAAGCCATTTCTCAGCATGGGCATGACCCCAGGAAACAGGCCCAAACCAGCATGATCCCATGAAGCGGGCAGCGGGCACAAATTTACCTCTGCTCAGGAACCCTCCGCGTTGCAGTGAACCCATTTAGCTGCCCCAGAAAAGCATCCCTAACAATTCCATCCCTACAAGAGAAAGCTGCTAGATTTCCCCCAATCCTTCAGAGGCTGCCACAGACCCAGAGAAATTAAGTCCCTCCAGGTCTTATGCACGCTGATGGCAGCATAAAGCCGTTTAAGCTTGATTGTTGCTAGCAGGGCTCGAGCACGGATTCCCTGATGCAGTAGCGACCGGGATTTTCTTTGCTATGGAATATCCCCCACAGCTGGTTCTCAAACCCTTGTCTGCAATGGGGATTTAGCCACTGGTGTAGCTACATCAGTGCAAATGCCTAGGTGCTTGCACTGGTGCAGCTACGGTAATGGACCTGCATGAGCGTCTAAAGCCTCCACTCTAGGCAAGACCTAAAATCAAAACCAGAATCCTGCTGGCGACCACCACATTTAAATCCAGCTATTGCTGCGTGGTTCGGTCCCCACTGTGGGCTGGACCACAGCATAAGCTTTATCAAAGACACATTTTTCTAAGCGCCAAGTGCTTTTTATTACCGAAAGCCTGGTCAGCATCTCAAGGCATGCACCCCTCCCCAGGAGGAGAGAAGAAGGGAAATAATCCAACACGTCTGTGGGCCCAGGATTTTACTATGCTGCACACCGTGGCTACTGGGAGCTCCATATTTAAGGTGGGAGAGAATTTTCACCCTCCTTCCCCAAACATAGGCCCTTAGTACTACAACGAAAGAAAATCTCCACTAACTGGTAGCAGTATAAGACGTAGGACACATAGTCAAGCTTCTAATTCCATCAGTAGAATGTTTTCTCTCTCTCTCACACACACACCCACACCCTGCATTTTCATTTATGATGATTGTGCTGAGCCAGCTGGCCCACTCCTGCTTTATTTTACATGTTGATTTCAAGGGGACCAGTCGTGTACGTAAAGTTAAGCGCACGTGTCAGCGACTGCAGCGCTGGAGCCCCTATATTTACACCATGTTGTACATCAGTCCCCTGCATCAAGCCCTTTGTGTGTGCGCCGTTATCCCCAGCTTCCTTTTCTCCTAGGAACTTAAAGAGAAATCGAGTTTCCTCCCAACCCCCAGCGGTGGGCAGCCCAGCTGTGCTTTCACTTTTGGCACATCCACCTCCCTGCTGCAATTACCCTGCTTAGAAATACTTGCCCTCTCTGTAATCTATCCAAAGATAGTATCAAAATGAGCAACCCAGCAATGCACAGGGTTGGCGGCAGCAGCAATAATCCATCTGGATGCTCACCTGATCCACCCAGCCATAAAACCGACATGGTCTCCTTTATCCTGTCACACTCATCTTGCCCCTTGGCCATGCAAAAGATTCCCGCCGGAGTTGAAGGGCCAGATTCTGATCTCACCCCAGTGTAAATCTGCAACCATGCCATTAAAGTCCACCAGCATAACCGAGATCAGAATCTGGCCCACAGACTCTGCAGCCTTTTCTCTTTCCTCTCCCTGAGCAATGCTCACTAAAAAGGAACGCTACCGGGTTAAATATGGTCCAAAATATACGTTTTGTGAGTTCAAGTCTTTACACCACCTTAGACCAACAGAAATGTTTCCAAGATTTAATACAAACACTTTTCACTGGACTTTAAAAATGAAACACCATTCACCCTCTGTACCATTTGTATGCCAAAGGTTGCAGGGCCCTGCTAGTGGAATGTGAAACTGACCCAATACAAAAAGTGAAACTGACTAGTCAAAACTGACCATTGCAATCCAGGGAAGTTAGGAGGCTAAATACCTTTGAGGATCTAGGCCAGGTTGTCTAAAGTTAAAGCCCCATATATGGTCACCTTAAGCAGTGTTGCCAGCTCTTGCAATAATCTTGATATCTGGTGTTTTACTTAAAGCCCAGGCCTGTCAACTGAGGAAGTGAGAATCTCAGCGTTCATTATTTAAAAGAAGTAGTTCCTAGTCCTCCTGGTTGCAGAGAAAAGCCCGAAAACATGCTTCGAGTGAAACCCTAAAGGCTCAGCAACTAGAAAGCAAGTGGAAAGATAACCCCCCATTTTGTTATTAATTACATCATGTTTCAGACAATGATATGATTTTTTTTTTTTTTTTTTTTGAGGCCTGACTTGTGATTTTTGAATGCCTGGGGTTGGCAATCCCGCAAAAGTGGCCCAGTTTTCCAAAGGCACTGAGAACCCGCAGCTCCCATTGTTCGCAGTCGGATCTGAGGGCACTCAGCATCCTTGACGATCATGTTGCCGTTCTTTAAACGATTATATATGGGGCCAAGCATTAGTAATAATGAAATACCTAGCTTTTATCTAGCGCTTTTCATTTATAGACTCCAAAGTGCTTTCCAAAGGGATGGCATTCCACTATCCCCGATTTACAGATGTGGAAACTGAGTCACAGAGAGGGGACGTGACCTGCCTAAGGTCATCCACCAGGCTAGTGGCTGTGCCAGGAATACAACCCAGGTCACCTAAATCCCCCGTTCTCTGTCCACTAGGCCATACTGCCTCCCATTAGGCACCCCACTTTAAAAATTTTAGCTTGGACAGTGAAAATAGATCTGAGTGAAACACAAAAAAGAAACTAACAGAATAAAGAGTGAAAAATACACTTTAAAAACACCTTTTCCATTTAATCATCTAATGTCTCATTATGGCAAATAGAGAAGGAAGTTTTCTGCAGGATTTTTAAACCCGCCAGTGTGCCTTGAGTGTTAACTGAAGCTGTAAAGGGAAACTTGATAGAATGATACCCCCTTGTATCTGGACATCTTCATACTCCCAGGCCTCAAGCACTCTCAGCACATTCCATATTCAGTTTGAGTTTTTGTCTATGCCACTATCATTAACGGCACGTCAGCATTTCCAGTCAAAACCTCTAGCTTGGGGGATTTTAAGTAGACCATAAGAATGTGTCCTGGCTGAAATCTGGCACAGGGAAATTCTCAGTACAGTAGGGAATTATGCCTGGCTTATAAAAATATATATATGTATAGACTGAAGTTGTATGTGTATAAAAGAAAGGAAATAAATGACAAACAAACGCTAAAAGTTATTTCTTAATTCATAAACTATTGTAATTTAAAATTAATGGAACATTTATCGTGGAATAAAGTTCATAATAGCTCTTCTCTAGCATTTTGCATTAGTAGATCTCAAAGTGCTTCACTAAGGAGGTCAGTGTCATTATCCCCATTTTACAGATGGGGAATCTGAGGCGCAAAGTGGGCAAGTGACTTGCACAAGGTCACCCAGCAGGCCAGGGGCTGAGCTGAAAACAGAGCCCAGGTCCCCTGAGTTCCAGTCCTGTGCTCTATCCTCTCGAGTGTGGCCTCGCATCCCTTATATTAACACACACAAAACCTTCATTTCGTGACAGGTGAGGCCCCAGCAAGGCGCCCCCCACTCTCCCTAAATCTTCAAAGCATGGCAAGAAGAAGCTCAGGGGAAAGTCCCCCGCAGTCCTTGCCACCTTGCAATGCCGACAGTGCTGTCAAGGACACTCCACCAAGCTTTGCATCCATCTCCAACAGGCATTGAAAAGCAGCACAGGTCTTATCCTCCAACAGCCCAGGCACTCTAACCTCATACCTTAATACCGACTTTGCACTCTATTGTACCAAGAGCCTGGCACATCCGGCTGGCTTGCAGCCCACACCTTTCCCTCCAACGGATCATCCCGAGTGCATCAGAAATGACACCGAATGTTCTTCACCATCTCCAGAATATAGGCCCCTGGGGTAGAGCGTAGCAGGCATTCTGAGCCAGCAACTATAGACATGGGTGTTTTTCCAGCTCCAACCCCAACCCTCTTTTAAAAACAGTGACGTAAAATCCCAAATGAAACCACAGGGGGCAGTTTTAGGCTGGCAGTGGCAGGGTGCAATTCATTACCCAAGTAGGGATTTACCCATCACCAGGCCTTTAACTACATCTCCTGTAAAAGTGCCCTAGGATCTGTAAGGCATGGACTTTGGTTTGGCAGCTAAGATGAGAGCTGCAGTACATTTCTTCCCCACTATCCCCCTTAGAAATGTGCTAAGGGATTATCCGCTGTTTACTCTGCAAGGACCTGGTCCCGTTTATCTGGCTCATGTGAGCGGTGCCCTTGAGTCCATCAGCTCGACTCACTCGGGGGACACGTAAAGGGTCTAACACAAAGCCCAATGGAACGACTGCCACTGACATCAGTGAGGTGAAGATTTGGCCCTAATTCGACCGCCTGTGACCTACCCAGTCAGTAACCTGCGAGGGAAAATGCCTGCAGCTGCATAGGCCTTGACATGAGATCAGCTGCGGCTGAGCACAAATAAAGCCAAGCATCTGGCCAGATGTGCAGCCTGCGCTTTGCACCTCCTGCCTTCTTTGCCTGGAACTCTGACCCTAGCAGGGGTAACGCCCTTATCTCAGCACCCACAAGTTGCACACCTAAAAACCTGGCAGCTTGCCATGCAAATCCTGGGCCGTGTCCCCCTCCCTATCATGGCTGAAGCGATGTTGGGTTTATTTCAAACCTTCTGAACTTCCCAAAGCCCCAGTGGTGCTCAGTGGTGAATGGGGATTAGCGTGCATGCGCTTGGGGTGTTCGGCACTGATCTTCAGGGTAATTCCAACACCAGGAGGATGCGAGGTCATCACACATCACTCTAATGCAGCTTGACAAGTCTCCCTGCCAGTAATGCTGCTCCGGACGCTGGCCTTAATCCCTGTCTAGATACAGCTGTCACCACCAGCAAGAGAAAGCCTCCGGTAGATCCCCTTCCAACAGCAGGGCTGGGAAGAAGCAAATGGGATGGACCACACAGATGGCAGGAAAAGGGACCATAGGGCAAAGTGATGGGGCAGAAAGCATGGTGGAGAACTCTCAGATTACATTTTATATGAAAGGTACATTTTAAAAATAGTTTATAAAGGGTTAATAAGTGATGAGCTGGTGTTTTAACAAATGGTTAATCAACTGCTATAGGACCAGTTGATTCTGTAACAAGTGATGAACTATTTATTCAAACATCTATTCATCATTTAGTAACTGTTTTTGAAATGTACCCTTCCTCTAAAGTGTGGCCATCTTATGAATTCTGGGGTGCTGTTAATGGCCCATGTTTAAGGAAATAAGTATTTTTAAAGCTCTTTTTTTCCCTCAGAAATAAAGGGAACTGAAACTCAAACCGGCCCTTGCAACATCCTCCAGGCAACTACATGCAGGGCTAAATACCAATGTCTTGAAATCCCCCTATTCAGCCCCAGCCTTGACTTACTGCCACATTTCCCGTCAGTGAGCAGAGCAAACTGATGAAAGGATCATGAAATCGTCTTGCCATGCTCTTTAAGAATAAACTTTAAAGTGCAGCAGACTTTATGAGCTGAAAGAGACTTTAAAAAATATGTACAAGTTCCACCCCTGGCAGTAAACGTACTTTAAACAGTTGCCTGTTTATAAAGGAAACATGCATAAAGCCCATAGTGGGGGGAAAATCTTTGGACCTTTTGAAGGCAGCTTGGATTTTAGTTGCCAGTTTGCTCAGCTGGCCTTTTTGTTGAATGCGTAATATAGGAGTCCTGATCCTCGCTCTCTAACCACCAGAATACGCTCCCTTTAAGCAAGGGGTCCTACGATCTAATTCCCCTGATCAAAGCAACAGAACATACCCCCTCAAAAAACAGGAGTTCTGACTTCCGCTCTTTTGGTCTAACCCCCAGATTACAACACCCCATCCCCTGGATTCCGTTACCACCATGGAGTCCTGCTTCCCAGAGCCCTGCTTTAACTACCAGACATCACGGCCCAGATCCAGGACTCAAATCCAGGAGTCCTGACTCCTAGAGCTCTGCTCATCACCAGACAACAGCCCCCCCACATGCCCTCTTTGTCTCCCCTGAGACTAATATCCATAATAACCAAGCCGCTTTCCCGCCACTGCCTCCCCCAGAGACCAAGGAGCAAGGGAAGGGGTATACAGGTTTCTGGGTGAGGGAAGCGGATTAGCTGAATCACAGGTTCTTGTCAAGCAAGTCATTAATGCTTGGAGTGTCTCCTTGGTTGCCTAGTGAGCTTCACACACACAAACCAGCCAGCATGCCATGGCACTTCTAGGTAACCAACAGCAACCAAGGCTTCAGCTCCGGGACACACACACCAAGATCTGTTGCATGAAGCTGAGATTCTTGTAAAGACCCCCCCCCCCCCCCCCACACACACACACCTTTTTCTTCTTCTTCGGTTTTAAGAGTCTTCTGCACCTTGAAACACGAAGGTAACAGCAAGAAGAAACCAAAACAAACTCACTCAAACCAGAGGTGGCTGCCGCATTTGTCTCTGTACATGGCCAGATGTGCACAGTTTGTTCATTTTTAAGCCCGTTTTTTAAAAGTCTCCCCCCCCCACCTTGTGGGAGGAAGGATTTTTCCGGGGGAGGCATTTTGACAGTCTCACTCCGGATTAAATCTCTGCCCCACAGATTTGCTAGTCAACTTCCGAACCTCCTCCCACTGCGAACGCACATGGAATTTTGCCGCGCGGCGGGCAGCTGGGAACGCAGGAGAGGGGTGAACCCCCGGCCCCCTGCTCGCCGTGCCCGCAGCTGGGCTCTCACCTGAGCAGCCGCTGGTTCGAGTCCCCCTTGCACCGGACCGAGCAAAGTTTCTCCCGCGCTCCCCTCCTCAGTCAATTTCCCGGAGTTACAGCTGGCAAACAATAGTCTCCAGCCTGAGAGGGGCAGATGGGAGGGGAGGGGCCTCAGCCCTCATTAGCATAATACATCAGATTGCCCGCAAGAGTAGCTAAAGGGCGGGGTGTTGTCCCCTATTTGCATGGCACATCGCAGGCGTCCAATCAGAGCGCTAAGGGGCGGGGTTCTCCTATATTTGCATAGTACGTGGCCTGCCTCCAATCAGAGATTGCAGGGGCGGGGTTCCAGGCTAAAATCTCCAATCAGAGCTGCTGGGGTGGGGCTTTGATGCAGCGGCTGGAATATACGCTGGTGTTTTCTTAATGAGTCCCTCAAACCTCTGCCGCGCCCTGGGATTGGGCAGCAAGAGAGAAGGGGCGGGGCAGAGATTCATCCCTCCCTCCCCTAGTCAGCTGGACCCGCCCCTATTCAGCCCACCATATGCCCCCAACTCACCCTGTACCTGACTTCCCTCCTCCAGGGGCTGCAGCAAGGGGGGAAGTGCAGACAGCAATTCCCCCTACTTCTTGGCTGGTGTGAACGCTCCCCCTCCTGTTTCGCTCTCGTCCGCTGCCCATTCCCTTTCCCTCCCCAGCCAACCCAGCCCATCTATTGTAGGGTTTTATGGGGCCGCCCATCACTGCAGTATCTGAGTCTTTTCCAGGTTAAATCAACAGCAATTGCAGCGTCTCTGGCTTGACTCCCCTCCCTGAGTCAAAGCTTTCCTTGGGGGGGGGGCAGGTTTTTTGGGGAGGGTTATGGGGGGCAGTCAGGCATCGAAGGGGGTGTTTGTATTGTGAGTGTCACTTAGGGTGGAAAGGCTCTATCCGAGAGGAAGGTTTTGCAGTGTTTCCTAAAGATGTTCACACTCTGGATTGGCCTAGTGTGACCAGACAGCAAGTGTGAAAAATTGGGACGGGGGTGAGGGGTAATAGGAGCCTATATAAGAAAAAAAAAAAACAAATCAGGACTGTCCCTATAAAATCGGGACATCTGGTCACCCTAGATTGGCCTGATCCCCTCGGGAAGTTTGTTCCATAGCCGGATCCCCAGGGGACAGCATGCTCTGTCCCCAGCTCTCACGTGCTTTGTCCTGGGATTTGGTTAGGCATTGTCCCAAAGGAGCACCGCTGTCTCACCCCCTCCTCCCTACTTCTTCTCTGCTTCCTCTCCATCTACCCCCTTCTTCCCTATCCCCCTCCTCCTGCTACGACCTGAGCTGGAGGAGAATCCCCATTTGCTTTTACCAGGACAGGGCCTTTGGCACACAGCTGAGTTGTCCTGATTCCAGCCAGTAGAGGGGACAGACAGACAGACACACACAAAGCTCATTCCCATAGAAACTATTGTTCACCATACAAGGAGAGTCACTCGCGCAGTTTGGTTTCCTCCCCAGTGTTTTATCTGAGGACAATGTTTCCCAATCTCTTCTCCGTGGAGCACTTGCTGGCAGTCCATAGGGCTGGCTCGCTTCATTTCCAGCTGCTTCGACGCACGTCCACTTAATGCACGAACGACATCTAAAAATGCATCACTTTCCCAATGTTACTTTTCCACCTCAGCACTCGCTGCCAGAGGGCTGCTGTGGGCTCATGAACAGGAGAGGAGCTGGTCTGCACTGTGGTGAATGGGTGGGGAGACAGGCTCTCTAGGAAGATATGGCCCACCCAGTGGAAAAGTTTAAGAGCCCTTGATATAGGAAGCAGTGAATGAATCACAGTCGTAGGCGGCAATGCTTTGCGTGTACCTCTGTGTCAGGGCCGCAGCTCAAAGCGATCTGGGGCTGCCTACGCACACAGCAACCTCAATGCGAGCCCAGCTAGTGGAGGGCATCACGGTTCGGAGCAGAACTGGTGACTACCTTTGGTTTCCAAAACACGCACCTACTGTACTTACCAGGTGATCTTACTCCCCCCTTCCCATGAGCAACACTTGCACCTTCCAGCCAGCAGAGGGTGCATTGTAGACATGCCAACCCCATGAAAAAAAAACGCAGAAATTGGGCTCGTTTTTGGCTTAATTGGCTTGTGAGTTGCTTGTCGGCTAATTTGTGGCTTGTAGCTTGTTGCTTCTTTTTTTTGATCGGCTCCCGGCAAGCAGGGGCCAGGTGGGGAAAGAGTCAGGGGTGCACAGCGGGCCCACCCCAGTCCCAGAATGCACGCCGGGGGGATCTAGTCACACAGAGTGTTGGGGTTCTTAGGGATTGGCTTGTTTTGGCCTCGTTTTGAAATGGGATGAGCTTGATTTTTGGCTTGTTGCGAAAGCCAGGGTGCTTATTTACCGCCTGAAAGTTGGCCACTGTGGTGCATTGATCCTAAGCGATTGATTAGAAAAGGACCCAGGGCTCCCGGCAGGGAGGTGGAGAAGAAGATAATTAGCAGACCTGGCAGGTCGGCGCGTCAGAGACAGGGTGCTGTGGCACCTGCCTTGGAAAGGTGCTGATCACTCTTACCTGGCTGTCGTGAGCAATACACGCTAACAAACCCTGAGGCAGAGAAAGAGAAACTCGCTGAATCTTCAGCAAGCGCCAATAGCCTCTCTGCGTCATGTGGCTGGCTGGGCTGGGCTGGGCTGGGCTGTTGGGAGGGGGGGGGGGGGGGGATCAGGTTCAGATGCCCTTGGCTGCCCAAAGGAGCAGGGAAAGTTCTAAGCCCTGCCATGAGATTTCGTGTATCCGAAGCTGATTATTAACCATCCCTCTTCTTCCGAGGTTCCTAAGGCCGCTGCTTGGGCTGGTGCTGCATCCTCAGTTATCTTCGGGTTCTTGGAGTCAATACCTGGAGCCAGTGCTGGGGACCTTTGCGTGGGCAGTTTGGACACCCACTGGCCCACCAGTGAGGGACCCTTGAGGTCAGGGTGGTGGTACACTGACAGGAAAGGCTGTACTGGGCTGCCTGCCAGGGACGGTCAAACTGTGCAGCCCAGGTAGGAATTCTAGCTCTGGACTCTCGTCTCTGGATCTGTTGGTCTATCTCTGAGCTGAATCCTTGTTTTTAAATGTAAACTTGGCTCCTAGCTGTATTGACTGCACAGGAGACTGGAGCCCTCTGGCTTTCTGTGCAATGGGTACAGGGTGGGCAGTGGCAGGGCACGCATCCCCTAGGTGCCCCCGCCCATGTGCCCAACCACTGACCTAGAGGGAGAAGCTCAGTGTCTGTGGCACTTTTCACCCTTGGCCTCTTTGCTGAGAGTGCCATCAGGGGGCAAATTCTTTGGGGGGACGGGGGAGCCGAGGATGGTGTTGGTATGAGAACCAGTAAACTCCTTTCGACACAGAGAACCCAACAGCTGCCAGGTGACCCAACGCTTCTGCACGTGAGAGGCCTTGGCTCTGATGCCTGGGCCGGAGAAGCCGCTATCCGATGCCATCTTTACAGCCGGCGCCGGCTGCATGCTTCATGTGTTCTTGGAAGGCAGAATCACCCCAGCAGCTCCCATTGCAGCTCCTCGGTGAGCAGCTGCCGTGTTCCCTCCGGTTGTTCTTCTCTGCCCGGCCGCCCGAGGTTCTAAGTACGCTGCTGGGTGGGGCACACGGTCTGTCTGGTGCTAATGCGCTTTCTCAGGTTATCTTTCTGGGAGACACCAGAGGGCACCGTGAGACGGGATTTAACCGACTCCTTACAAAGCCATTCGCGCGCCCCCTGCCATCTGCATGGCCCGAGATTGTGTGTGACTTTCCCTCTCCCCACACTACACGGGCCTGGGCAGAAGTGGAGCGTATGATTGCGGAGGGGGCTAGGGGAAGAGGGGATGTGCG